>NW_008353490.1:725615-741508 GCF_000622305.1 Nannospalax galili | reverse complement strand
AACTACATGATTAGAAGAAACATTTCTTTACAGCTTTAACATCTTCAGTAGCACACTCCAGAGCAAGAGTACATCACTTTCACAAGTGGCTGTAAGTTTCTAGGTTCACAGTTGAGTTAATACAGCTATACAATATTGAACTCAGTATAAGCCCTGAAAGACACAAAATTGAATGAATTTTTTAACCTTTAAAAAAGATCTCCATTTCATTTTAGAATATATTGTTCCTTGTTGAAAGACTCATTTTTTTTTAAACTAACACGGAGATGTTGGCGCATGCATCTCTAATCTGTATGTATCTGATTATTACTAATCATAATCGGTTGCAATTGGATCCTTGGCACCTGTGTATGTCTATAAAGTCATCAGGTAGGTTTCAATGGTTATAATATGACCTGTACTAGTTAGCATGATGTAAATTTCCATGCTTCCTCCTCAAATATAATACATTTTTAAATTTTTTTCGATTTTTTTTTGTGTGTGTACATCACACATAACTTCCTGAATCATCTTATTCAACTATACACCCACTTCCCAGATGGCACACTCCCATAGCCTCCCTCCCCCTACTAGAGCCCTTATACTCTAATATCCCTGTTACTGTCTGCTATGTTGTCGGCACCCCAGCAAATCCCCACTACTTTCCCTTCTGGTGAATCTACTCAGCCTATCTAGAGGTCTTTGTTTTAGGTGGGTCAGCTGTTCCTCATCAAGCAACAATCATTTGTCAATATTTCTTTAGATAAGATTGGGGTCTGCTGTTCATTTTCCCAGTTATATGTTGGGTACTACCTGGGAGTCCCTTTGGCCACCCTGGACAAAAACTCAACAACCCTGGCCAACAACTCAAAAGAAGGTATCTCCTATCTGGCATTGCTTCTTATTATGTAGCCTTTAGCTATACATACGTACTCTTCTAGCCTTTAGCTATGCATATGGATTCTTAAGAAATTATATTGGCCCCTTTATACTTTTGTTATATTATCCTTTTGGGTGTTTAAGGCCATACAGTTGACCCAGATAAACCAATTTTTTTTTTTTTTACCATTAATGTCATTTGAGGATCTGTTCCTCAGGGGTCACATGGTCTTGGGAGGAGCTCCTGGCTCCTTTCTTTTATCAGTTCTGCCTATGTGAAGATAAGTCAAAGGTCCTGCTTGACCATGGTAGGCTTCAGTTGGAAGCGTGGAGGAAATGATCCTTCTGTGTTGACCCTCCTCTTTGCAGACTGTACACTGGTTCAAGTCCATCTCTTGATCAAGAGAACAGGTGACCCTCCACAATTACAGGACATTTTGAGAGATGCTCATAGTCCCCTTCAACTAGTCAACCTAGGACGGCAAGGAGCAAAAACTATCCTTTATGTCCCTCTGACATAGTATAGGCCTCAAAGTATGTCTGTTAAACATCCAAGAAGTTTAGTTCCACCAGTCTGGTACTTTTAACTACTATGTGTCATGTAGATAAATCTTGGGCAAAGACCAATTGTTCTCAGATAAAACTTACCTAGGCATATATTTCTTGATCTGCTATGTATAATTTCTCAGTAGGTTGTAGGAGTACTATGGTTCCCTCTGGTTTTCAAAACTAGCTAGGCATTATTTAATGTAGGCACTTGGAGCTATAAACTTCCCTCTTAGGACTGCTTTTACAGTGCCCTAGTGGTTGTGTTGTGTTGTATTATCCTTTTCATTGAATTCCAGGAATTCTTTTATATTCTTTGTTAATTTCTCATTTGACCCACTCATTGTTTAGGAGTGTGACATTTAATTGTCATAGTTCCTTTAGTGACTAGGACTTTGTCTAGTGTTGATTTTGAGTTTTAATTCATTGTGGTCTGATAGAATGCACAGACTTTTTCAATTTTTTTTTTTTTTGTATTTGTTGCGGTTTGTTTTGTGGCCCAATATGTGGTCAATTTTTGAAAAAGTTCCATGGGGTGCTGACTAGAAAGTTTGTTCTTTGGTGTGTGTGTGGAATATTCAAAAGATGTCTGTTAGGTCCCTTTGATAACTATGTGGTATCATTTAATTCAGATGTCTCTCTGTTTGTTTTTTGTCCATTTGACCTGTCTAATGGAGACAGTGGGGTATTGAAGTTACCTACTATTACTGAGTTGGTGTTAATCTGTTTTTTTAAAGTTTTTTGTGCTTTTTAAAATATTTTATTTATTATTTTTATTTTATGTGTATGAATGTATTCCCTACATGTATGTGAGTACATTTGTGCCATGCAATGCCATGGAGGTCAGAAGAGGGCTTCAGATTCCCCTGGAACTGAAGGTAAGGATGGTTCATAGCCACCATGTGGGTGCTGGGAATCGAACCCATGTCCTCTGCAAGAGCAGTCAGTGCTCTTAACCCATGAGCCATCTCTCCAGTAGTAGTGTTTTATTTATGAATTTTTGCACCAGAGTTTGGTGCATATATGTTAAGAAGTATAATATCTTCTTAGTTAATTGTTCCTTTGATCAGAATGAAGTGATCCTTCTTATCTCATCTAATTAATTTTATATTAAAGTCTATTTTGTCAGATATTAGAATTGCAACCCCTCCTTGTTTCTTAGTGCCATTGCTTGGAATATTTTTTTTTATCCTTTTACATTAAAGTAGTGCCTGTCCTTGAATTTGAGATGGGTTTCTTGCAGAGAGCAAAGAGATGGATTTTGTTTCTTTTTTTTATTTTTAACTTCACTATTTTTATTTTATGTGTGTGAATGTATTGCCTGGATGTATGTGAGTGCACCCATGTCACATAATGCTGTGAAGGTCAGAAGATGGCTTCGGATTCCCCTAGAACTGGAGCTAAGGGTGGTTTGTAGCTGCCATGTGGGAGCTGGGAATCAAACCTGGGTGCTCTGCAAGAGCAGTGTGAGTAACTGCTGAGCCATAATCCATTCACTTAACCTGTGCCTTTTGACTGGGGAGTTCAGTCCATTGATATTTAAGATTATTATTGAAATATGTGCATTGGTGGCCATCATTTTGATTGGTGTTTGAGTTTTCTGTGTAATTTTGTGTTTCCTCAATTATACCTTTATTTTTATTCTTTCGTTGCCCCGAGGTATAGTTGTTTCTTTCTCTACTCTGTGTATTGCATCAAGTATTTTCTGAAGGGCTGTTTTTGTGGAAATGTATTCTTTCAAGTTATTCATGTCATGGAAAATTTTTCTTTCCCCCTCAACTATAATAGACACTTTTGCTGGGTATAGTATTCTAGGCTGGCATCTATTGTTCTGTAGAACTGGAAATGCCTTGGTCCAGGCTATTCTGCCTTTCATAGTTTTCACTGATAAGTCAGCTGTAATTCTGATGGGTTTTCCTTTGTATGTGACTCATGTTTTTCTTTTGCTGCTTTCAGTATTCTCTCTTTGTTCTGTACATTTACTGTTTTTACTATGATATGTCATAGTGAGTTTCTTTTCTGATCCTGTCTGTCTATTTGGTGTTCTATGTGCTTCCTGTATATGTATGAGGATGTTTATCCTTAATTTTGGGAAATTCTCTTCTATAATCCTATTTATGATCTGGTTAATACCATTAACCTGAAATTCCTCTCCTTCCTCTATTCCTATGATCCATAGATTTGGTCTTTTCATTGTGTCCCACATCTCTTGCATATTCCATTCCTGTGTTTTTTAAAATTTTCCATAATTTTTGCTTGACTGATCCAATTCTTCAATTTTTCCTCCAGTGTTGATACTCTGTTTTCCATTTCATTCATTCTAGTGGTGAGGCTTTCCCCTGTTGTTTCAAGTTGGTTTATTGAGTTTTGCATTTCTTTCTTCATTTCTGCCTGAGTTTTCTTCAATGTTTCTCTTTTGTGAATTCATTCAGAAGTTTATCCCTATTTTCTTTCAGCTCTTTGATCTGTTTGTTCATGTGTTCTTAGAATCATTGAATTCTTTGATCAGTTTATGATTGTTCTTTTAAATTCAGTGCCCTGTGTTATCTCTAGGGGATTTTCCCTGTAGAACTCTTCTATAGGAGTGGTGGAGTTTGGTGGGGACATAGTGTTTTGGCTTTTCATTTTATTATTTTTTCATTGTGATTTTGGCATCTGAATTTCTTTTGTTGTTATGATTTTGATATGAGAATTAAATTGAATTATACTTCTGTTTGTATTATCAGGGTGTCTAGTCCTTTCCTTACTGGTTACATAAAGCTAGTTGGTACAGGTCTCAGGTTCTCTCAGGTTATATTTTGAAGGGAACTGATGTCCTCAGATCAGCTACTCAGCAGCATCTGCAGAAGCCCAAGTCAGGTTACCGGTATGCCCAGGGTTCTTTCTAAGGTTTTGACCCCTATTAGCAGAAACTCAGAAAATTTGGAAAATTCCCTAAGGGGAGGACGATTTGGGGACTCTGAGTTGGTCTGCTGTATTCTCAATCCCTATGCCAGAGGGAGGCCAGAACCTGGAACTTTCTGTGGGTGTGCTGAGATCAAAGCCACTACACCCACGGAGGTTGTAGCCCACCCTCTCAGACTGTCTGCAAGGATCTCATCCTTAGCCTACCAAAGCCAGATCTGCCCTGGGGCCTTGGAAGTGGGTCTCATGAAATCCCAGGAAGGGGTACTGGTATGTCCCAATTAAGAGAAGCTCACCACCACGTGGAGGCAGGATCCGGGGGCGCTTTCAGGCAGTCCCCTGTGTTCTCCACATTGGTAGTCTCTTTAACCTCTGTTCCACTATGTTCCATGAGATTAAGTGTAGACGTCCATTGTAGATGTGTCACTTAGGCTGGGCCTCTTACCGACACTCATTCTCTGTGTGTGACCAGTTGTAGAGGAGGCAGAAAGACTTGAAGAGCTAGGGGTGGTGCATGGCCATAAGGAAACAAAGTCCTGCAGTAACAGCAAAGGTGACAGCATGTGTAAGACCCAAGAAAACTCAATCAGATAAAAACCCAACATAGAAATGGGGAAATTGGCAGGAGGTCCCAACCTTGGGCAAGGAACTATTGGCAGTTAATCACTGTTGGGTGAGGGAGAGTTGATTTTCTTTCACAGAGTGATGCTAGGCAGGCTGACCAGGCTCCAGTGGATAGACTCACACTGAGGGACATCTGGGTACACAAACTTGAATTGACAGGCTTTAACATATAACAAAATGCATGAGATCTGGTCGGTGGGCTATGAGGGAGTTACAGAGAGGAGAGGGGGTCTAACTCTGATTACAATCTATTGTATCAAATGCACAAAAATTCAATAAAAGTACATAATAAATAAGTTCTATGACAAAGCATTATGTAAAAATCTATCTGAACTCTTGTTTACTTTCAGTATTCTTGTTCTTAAAGTGAATATCTCAACTTAAAAGAAAAAAGAAAAACTAAGAGTCCTTAGCAGAAACCCCAGTGACATCTGGGGCTTCCAGTTTGCCACACACATACTGTGATTTTTTTTTTATAGTGTTAGTTTTTTTTTTTAATTGACAATTTCATAAATAGATGTAGTGAATTTTAGTTACTCTTAAATTTCCACCCTTCCTATCTCCTTCTCAACCCTATCAACCTACACTCCTTCCTAGAAGTATCTTTCTCACATTTATGTGTTGTTATATCTTATGATCCACTGAGTTTAACGAGGGCCATCTGTGTGGCAATTGATTTTGATCTATCCATTGGAGTCTATTCACTCTGACCTCTGAATACACTACTGTGTAGTCTATATGGGAATCATTGTTGAGCTTCATCAGGAACTGAAACATAGACTAGAAAGGAATGATGCTTACTGAGTTGCTCACCTGGCCTGAGCTCAGACTGCTTTCTTGCACAACCAAGTACTACCTACCTGTTCAAAGGTGACATCACCCACAGTTGTTTGGACCCTCCCACATCACTCAACAATCAAGAAAGTACCACACAGACACAGACATGCCCACAAGTCAAGCCAATAGGGACAATTTTCCAGTTGAGGTTCCCTCTTCCCCATTGTGTCAAATTGACAACCAAAGTTACCCAACACAATCTGAAACAGTCATATAGAAACATATCTTGAAATCTAATTAAAAATATAAGATAACCAGGCTTGGGGCACACAGTTTTAATTCCAGAACATAGGAAGCAGACCTAGGTGGATCTTTGTGACTTTGAGTTCAGCCTGATCGTACAAGTGAGTTCCAGGTCAACTAGGACACGTATATTAAAAATATAGACAAGAAGGATATCATGCATAGTAGGATAATACTGGTCTTAAAAGACAGGTTACTAAAAAATATCTTGGTGAAAAACATGGCGTGGGATACTTCCTTATGAGTTGTCTAGGGAGGCCACAGAAACATCCCTAATAATACAGTCTATTGCTATTCTTGGTTGCTCAATAGAACTACTTGATAAGACTCTATTGCTAAAAATACTATATACTTTTGTTGTAGGATATTGAGCAATCAACCTGGGATTGGTGTCTGTTATATAGTTTTCATAGCATTGAAAGGGGATACACAGACTGTTTGGGAGTATAAGTATAAACAATCTTACCCAACTATGACCCCCTCCAAACTATAATACCAACCTGTGCAGTAAAGCATGATCCCTGGTACAATAGTGACACAACTGTATGAGTAGTAAGTAATCACTCCCTGATTGTATTAGAGGCATATTACACAGAAGGGAGTTCTTGCTTGGTAGTGTAAACAGTAAAAGAAACTCATGGTTGCAGAGGTCTTAGGCCCAAGGCAGAACTCACTACAGTTGTTAGCTAAACAGACATGGCAGGAACTGCCTTCTAAATATTTATGCTTATAATCAAAGACAAAGGCTATACCCTGCCTTAACCACAGAAATTTCCTTTACAATGAACTTGAATGCAGAGATTCATGACTGTTTAAAGCACTGAGAATAAGTGACAGTTGATAGTTCAGCACTAAACACGACACATATTTATTAGTTTGAATCTGCTCTGTTGCTTTCTTAATCCAGATAGTTACAGTGGCTCTCCAGTAACTGAGAATCTTGAAGGAACTTGAAAACATAGAACTGACTATTACATGACTCTTCTCTACAGTGACATTGTGAAAGCTGACATTCCAATTGCTTGTCAGATGGACTGAAAATTCCCCAGGAGGCCTTGCCAAAATCTCTCAGGCCACCAGTGATGTTCCATATATCTTGATATAAAAAACCTCATACAGCTTTATTCTGTATTGCAAACCAAATTTGTTTATGCATGTATTCTGATTTAATAATACAAATATAATACCAATCTGGAAATATAATTCTTTTGTGACTTTCTCATATTTTACCTAAATAAATGACTGTGTGTATCTGTAATTGCATTCATTTAAGTTCACATGAGTATGTTCCTCTATGCTCTACATGCACTTAAATTACTTGTGAAGAGCTACAGGAAAATATATCAGTGGAAATATTTTGTTAAACATGCATTGCTAATAAAATTACTTAAAATAACTTTCCCTCAGATACCTATAGATTTCCAATACCAGAAATAAATTTGTCAATACTTAACTAAATTAGTGGGTATGAATTCATTGTATAATTTATATAAGACAAAACTGTTGTTTTCTATGTTTTCCAATTGCAAAACATGAGTGTGATGTATAGTTAATGCTATAGACTGATTAACTTATTCAATATAAAGCATACCAGATTGCTAGTCTTCCCAAACTGTGCATATTTAAAACATCAAGATTTTCTTGATTCTTGATTTTTTAAATCAGAATTAGTGACAGCTTTACAGGTTTTCAAACACCATATATCAACATTTCCATCCAAAATAGAAAGTATTTGAATGGCACACAATTTTGGATTTAAAATTAATTTTATCTAAATAAAGTTCTAAGAACAACTAAAGGCTGTTCAAAACAAATTTGTATTTTTTCTTCATGAACATACTACTGTGTTTCTTTGAAGCAAATAAAATCTTTTTGAGTATGAGGATTCCTTACTAGTGTACAATTTTTCACTGATTTTTAAGAATGTTCATTACACTCTGTGTTGTGGAAACTTATGTGTACCTAGCCAATAATAGTATAAATAACTGACGTGTCTCACTGTCATTGGATCTATAAATATATCAGAAACTTATAAAAGAAAAGTTAAATATATGATTCCTGTAAACTTTTACACCCTGGAAAGCTTCCAAAACCAATTTTGTCAATTTACACGAATTCAACACCACTTTCAGAAATCTTCTTATTACATATTAAACTAAAAACTTATAACAATGGACATCTTGGTGAAATTCTCATGCAATTCTGTCACAAAACAGAATTTTAAAGGCATAGTATAATCTACAGCAGGAGAATTAAAATCGGCACCTACATTGACTTTAGGTTTACAGAGGTTCAGTAATCTTACCGTACCTTCTCCGCCTTTTCACAAAGCCTGCATCATTCCAGTCTTTCCCCAAGGGAAAAAGACATAAAAGGACCCAATAATATTTGTTTATTCCCCAAATCAGAGACACTACCAGCTGTGATGAGGAAGTGATTAACTCTTAATTGGTCCATCATCTTCCAAGCCAGAGTAGAAACCAGAAACACTTTCCTCCAATCTAAGATGCAAACACCATTGAATTCAATAGTTTTTAGTCCCAAATGTTTTAAGTAGCCTTTCAAAGTTTGTGCTACATGGGTATAAAATAGGAACATAAGGATTAAAATTTTGCTCTTTCTGTGAGAATCCCATTTTACTGTTTAATTGCTCTTTGATAATGACCATAACACAGAAACAACTAGTTGTCTCTCAACTGAGTGACTTTTATTGAACTGGAATGTGACTCACTGGTGTACTTTGCATTTGCTTCATGCTTTTTATATGTACCAGGTCCTGAATTCAAAACCAGCATATGCCAAACAAAAGAAAACTTAGTTTACAACAATATTACAATCTTTCTTTTGTTTTTGCTTTTTTTTCCTTTTGTTAAAAAAATTGTATATTTGGAGCTCATGGAGTACTGAGAGAGGCACTGATCTTTAATAGCCTGCCTGTTCCCTGGAAGGCATAATGGATAAAAACTCTAAGTTTAGCCTCATGCTGATGCTTATTAGGTAGGCCCAGAAAAGCAAGAGAACCAGAAGACCCAGGGAGTGCCCAGGCCTCCTTGGATCCTGTTCTTTGCATCAACTGAAAGGGTGGGGGGATAGTCTTTGTCAAGTATGGTAAATTTATATACACATATATACACACAGTGCTAGGGGTCTCTCCTCCCTGACATGAACTAGGGACTATATTTGTTGTGGCAATTCAACCAAATAACAGACACACACATATTTATGTATATACATTTAAATATATGTTTGTAAATATATATATATATATATGTATATATATACAACTGCTTTCCTTTTGTGTCAGGAAGCTGGGGGGAGGGGTCTTATTTTGTGTGTCTCACTCCACTGCCTTGTATGAAAGAAGTATCAGTGTTCAGGAGGGAATCATCCCCACAATCTTTGTGCTGCCTTGGGAGGATGGCAGATAAGAACCAGGTAGATATCTTACTTTTCCCCTGGGTACGCCTTAGAGAATGGCAAAAAGAAAAAAAAATATGTAAAAAGTAATAATGTACTTTAGGACCAGATGAGCTGAAAGTTCCTCCCTATTCATCCTAATATACCTAGCTATATAAACGCTGGGATTAGTCCAGGAGGCAAGAAGTTGAATTAGTAAGGAAATAGAAGGGATGCTAGTTGCTTAGAGAAACAGCAGTGCCAGGATATCTCTCCTCCCTGACATGGACTAGGGATTAGATTTGTTGTTGGAAGTCAACCAAATAACAAACAGTGCAGCCCCAGGAATCTTCTTCCAACTTTGGACAAAACATGGAAATCTGGATACCAAGGGAAGGAGACAATAGAGAGCTCAGCCCGATCAAAAGCATTTACAAATGACACTCTTCTATTAATGCTTTTCCCAACCAGAGACCCTGGGTCAGGCTGGGATTCAATTCAAAAGGCCATCTGGGAATAATCTTAGCTCCCTCCCTTCACCATACATATCAAGACAGAAAATGCTAACTTAACATGTGAACCACTGATTCTGTTAATATGGTAGCTGCTAACAGTTTAAGAGCTATCTACCAAAGAAGCCTAACAGTTCATTATCCATGCATTCTTCTGTATCATTGTACAGTCCCAGTTTCAGTTTTGTTAATCACATGTTCTATATGTGGACAAGTACTGCATTTTAAAATCAAGATTAACAAATTATAGCAGGTAAAATTGGAGTATCATGAGACAAATAGATGATATATATGCATGCATGGAAATGACAGATGCACAGATACAAGCAGACAAACTTGCATACATATGTACATATGTAGACATATAGAAACATAAATTAGAAACAAAGATAAAAGTTGCACATATATGTACATACTAGAGTGCATGAAATTGGACAGGGAGTAGTGGGGGGGCAATGGAGGAGAGGTTATAACTTCAATCAAAATATATTATATGAAATTCTCAAATATTCAATAAAAATAATTTAATTTCAAAAGGACACAAAGAGAGTGATATGCTTCTTCTACAAAAGGAAGGAAACCAAAGCCACATTAGTTTATAAAAAGAATGGATTTTAGATTTGGCATTATGTAAATGTAACATTTAGATAGATAAACAGTTAAAGAAGGATTCAATGCAGGAAAAATAATTCAGGATGATGTGAGAAGATGCTTTTTAATGTCAGACTGCCTTTACAGGAAGAAAAAAGATTAAAGGAAATGGGAAATCTTAATGATTGCTCACCTTAAGACTCCTTAAATAATGCAACCCAATTCTCTGCTTATCACTAAACTAAAAAGGTGTCTATCAGCATTGCTTTTTCTAAGTTCTTGTAAGTAGATTGATAGATGACTACTAAATTAAGTGTGCTTAATTTTATCAATTACATAATTAATAATTGTATGTCTCTAGAGCAAAATTTGGATGTCTGATGACAAGATACCCTATTTTCAGATTACTTATTATCATGAATATATTGAATATATCAAATAAGATTTACATATTTATTTTTATCTTCTGTTAAATACTGTCTGTATTTGAACTTTTTGCATTGTTTGTACATACTATCTTTGTTTCTTTAGGTTCCTTTTTTGTTTTTAAATGAGTGAGTAGATAATTTGATATTCCTGACTTCATAGCATTTTAGTTCTATGTAATTAAAAGTGTTTTTTTTTTGACCAGTGTCCTCACTATATTCAAATGAGTTAAAAACAGTATGTATATCTGTAATAAAAGAAGCCTAGTTTTTCATGAAAATTATTATCCAAATACCAACTATTTCCCCAAGGATTGAATTATATAGTATTAATTTTAGAAAGAATAATATGAGTAACATACATTGGAAGAAAAAATAAATTCCGGAGGCTTTCTGGCTACTTACTCTGGAATATATTCTGGTGACAGGTTTTTTTTTTTTTTTTCACTATTTTATATGTTAAAATATTTCCATGAGTTAAATTAGTGTATTTTGACTGATGATAAAAGTGAAACTCAAGATATTTAGATAAAATATCCATTCATATAGACAGAATCTGCTATCAAGAGAACTGTGCTGGAGACTTTTAAAACATGTTTCTCAATTCATTCAGTAGTTTAATTTTGCTATAGCATTTTCAAATATATTTTATGTTCATATCTACATCTTTATATTCCAAAAGAATCATTACTATGCAGAAGAAAAGCATAAAAAACCTGGAAACTCAAATTAAAATAATAATTGTGCTTCATATGTTAATGAACTGTGCCTTAGTATTTATCTATCGCCATGGAAAAAATCTTGAAGTTGTTCTAGTTCAATTAATTTATTGTTTTCCTTGTATCACATACTTGGGTATAAATGAGTGGGTAATCACAGATCAGTGTAAAAATTTAAACACTAAAATGGGAAGGGACATAATTTGAGACACAGCATGGTATACAGTGAATGGGAAAAAAACGAACAACTTTCAGATATAACAAGACAATAGTAGGAAGGAGTAAACTCCCCTTCACCAAATTTGCTGCTGTGCTGGTGATAAAGCATGTGTCTTTATGAAAATCTTTCATTAGGAAATGTTTCAAATACCTTGAAATTACTGAGATCGCTACTCTATACTAGTGTTGATAGGGTTCAAAGGGAACATGTTTATAAAGTATCAAATGCATCTGTGGTAAATTCAGGCTGAGATGGGAGTTAAATGATGTATTACTGCAGAAAATATCCTAATGGATACAATGTAGAGCTGAGCATAGAACAGAAGACAGCACAAAGCAGAAAAAGCAAGACCTTTAGAATGATGGGATTGAAAAACACACAAAATAACAAACCCCTGAATCCATTCTGTTGACCTTGTAAAAAGGTTGGGGTAGAAAACCAGCAGCAACAGAAGTAATCATCAGCAACATCTATCATGATACTCCTTAGATTAAAGGTACAAATAATTTTGACAGTATTCATATGAACACATACTCTATCTGTGCATTGATATTCAAATGACAAGAAGATTTGATGCCGTTTTAATTTATATTATACATATCTTGGCATTCAATGGAAAACCTACAGTTCAAACACTTTTAAAAGAATATTTGCTATTGTCATTTACTTTTAAAGCTATTGCACATCAAGAAATTTTACTCTGATCCTTTTGAGGTTGTTTTGACACATGCATTATAGACTTATGCTGCCCTTATTGAAAATTATAAAGTAAGACGAGGCTTTAAATTATCCAGATTTTCCTCTATCCCCAATTTCATGCTATCTTGCTTTCAGAAGAAATTTTATCTGTAAAAAGTTCCACACTGAGAGTAATGTTTTTAATCTTGTATTTTCAAAGAGTATTGACATCCTGTTGCTTCCATTCTGATATAACTTCTCTCGTCAGTGAGCATACTTTCTGGTTATAATGACCAGAGGGAAAATCAAACTAAGAAAGAAAATGGTCTTGATTGCAAAGAGCAGCCTGATCAGCAGCTCTGAAGCATAATTCAAAGGTTGAAAACAGATAACTATTGTATCATAGAAAAGAGATACACATTATATAAATTTGTTTATGCAAGAGTTATTAATTAGAATAAAATATGATGAGATAATGTATTAGAAATTTGTGAGAAATGTTTACAATTAGATTAGCTATTAAAATAAATCAAGACTTACAACAAATAACAGATATAGTATTATAAATTATATGCCTTTGAATTCAAGGTAAAAATATGTTATTCAGAAAATTATTTTAACTTTCAATAAGTTGAACATTAGGGCAAAAAAGATGCTTAAGTGAAAGGATCAGCTGTTGTTCTTCCACATTTTCAGAGAGCCACTAAGGTCACACAGAATTCAGGAGGGGAGTACTTGTATAAAGAAGGCCTTGAAAGGTCAAGAGGCCCTGAGAAGCCATTGCATGAAGTTATGAAGGCAAAGCCTGGTTGTCAATGAAGAACTCAAGATAGTGGAGATGCGAGAGCTGAGCCTTGAGACATCTGCTAAGGGGAGCTGTAAACATGGAGTGTTACCAGCCCAAGAGCGATATAGGTTGCATGCAGCAAAACTGGAGGGGTTGACTCATCTGAACCCTATGGAAGTAAAGTTCCAGACATCAGACATGGAACTACAGGATTGGATATTCTCCCTCCTTGTTTTTGGTCTTGTTTTGGTCTAGTATATATCCATTATGCCCCCATTCCTCCTTTTTGAAATGGAATGTGTATTCACTTCCATTGTATGTTGGAAGTATGTCATCTGTCTTTTGATTTTACAGGAGGTTGCAGTTAAGAGAGTGCTGAGTCTCACAGAAGATTTAGAACTCTGGACTTTTGAATAGTGCTGAAAATGTTAAACTATGGGGAATTTTAAAGTGAAATTCAAGGAATTCAGTGAACTTTTCACTATGATAATAATGGTCTTCAGCCTATGGGGGCCAGGGAGTAGAATGTTGCTTTCAATAGAAGTGTCCTCTATAAGCTCCAAGTATGCCACACTTAGTCCCCAGTTCATGGTGCTGTTTGGGAATATTCATGGAACTTTTAGGAGGTTTGGCCATACTAGAGGAAGCACATCATGGGGCCAGGCTTTGGAAGCACATAGCCACACCCATTTCCAATCTCTCTCTCTGCTTCATGTGCCTGCTTGAAGATGAGACCCCTCAGATTTCTGCTCCACCTGACTCATGTTGTACCTCACTGCCATGATCGACTTCTACCCTCTAGAACCATAAGCCAAATAAATTAGTATTTCTATAAATGCGACTGGTCATGATGTTGTATTACAGCAACAAAAAAGTAGTTAATACACAGTCTTACAATTTTAATCCTAGATTTGGAAAGGCTAAGGCAAGAAAATCATGATTTCAAGGACACTCAAACATGGTGAATTTCATGTGGTGGTAGGCTGTACAGAGACCATGTATTTAATAAATAAGCATATATATATGTATATGTTTATACATGTGCATATTAATATATGCATAAAAAAATAAAATCCATTGCAAAAATAAACATAAAGGTACTTAAAAGAATAGTTAATATTGTTTAAAGTTTTTTTATTATACAGTAACTTTCTTTTAGTACTTTTAATCTTTAATTGTGACAAATTAAAGACATAATGTGCCTGTGCTGGATAGCTTTAGTTGTCAACTTGACACATCTGGTTAGAGGGAACCTCAATTGAGGAACTTTCTCCACTGGTTTTGTCATTGGCCATGTCTGTGGAGCATTTTCTTGATTGTTAGGTGATGTGGAAGGGCTCAGACCACTGTAAGAAGTGCCATCCCTTGGCAGGGCAGGTGTTCCTGTATTGTATAAGAAAATGGGCTGAACATGGGCCAGGGTAGAAAGCCAGTCAGCATTATTCCTCCATGGTCTGTGCTGCACTTCCTGCCTCCAGGTTCCAGCCCTGAATTCCTGCCTTGACATCCCTTGATGATGTCTGTACTGTAAGCCAAATAAACCTTTTCCTCCACAAGATTTTTTTTTGTCAGAGTCTTTTGTCACAGCAAACTAGAATTGTGATCTTTCAGGAACATTAAAAATACGAAAAATTCAGAAAGATTCAACTGATAAACAAGAATGGTGATAAAAATAAACAGAAAAACCACAAAAATAGAAAAATATTGAAAAAGATGGATAAAAGAAGAGACAAAAAAGAAGTAAGATTGCATAATTTGTCAAGTATATAAATTTTAAAGTTAGGAATTGCCAGATTTTATGGAAGAGTTAGACTCAATTTCAGGCTACTTAGAATGGCACACTACTCTTATTTAAATGTGAGATGTCCCTCAGAATGGCCCAAGAGATCACAGGGAACAAATAAACAATGTCAAGACAAATCAAAATTGATCTGACAAAAACAACATAAAATCAGCAAAATAACAAGAATCAATACACATTATTTCATTAGTAACACTGAATAGTAATGGTCTCATTTCACTATTGAAAAGACACAGACTTACATATTGAATTAGAAAGCAAGATCCACAGTTCAGCTCTCTCCAAGAAATATACCTCATAGTCAAAGATAGACCAATCAAAGGATAAAAGGACGGAAAAAGCTAATCCAGAAAAATGGAGCTAAGGAACAAACATATGTAGCTATTTTAATATCTGATATAATACATTCAAACCAAAATTAGAGGAGACAAAGAAATCTTAATAATTATTAAAGGAAAAATCCACCAAGAGGATAGTACAATCCTAAATTTCTATGAACCAAACATGGAATCACCCAATTTCAAAAAATAATTTCTATTAGATTTAAAAATCACATAATAATCAAAACAGAGTGAAAGTGGGTGACTTTAATACTCCCACTCAGCAATATGCAAGTCGTCTGGAAAAAAAGTAAATGAGACACTCATGAATCAAATGGATATAATAAAAATGTACAGATTACTCCATCAAAACACTGAAGAATGAACATTATACTCAGCAGCACATGGGACTTTGCCCAAAATTGAATACAT
>NW_008353490.1:722675-725397 GCF_000622305.1 Nannospalax galili | reverse complement strand
AAGGCAGCCCTAGGATGAAAACTGATAGTACTAAGTGCCTTCAGAAAATTTGAGAGATCTCAAATTAATAACTTAATGATGCATCTAGAAGAATTGGTGAAACAAGAAGGAATTGCATACAAAAAATATAAATAAGAACAGATAATCAATTAAGGACTGAAATTAATGGAATAGAAATGAGAAAGAAGTATAAAGAATCAACGAACTGAAGAATTATTTGTCTTTGAAAAGATTAACAAGATTGACAAAACATTTTCCAAAATTAACTAAAAGAAAGAGGGTGAATCCAAATGAATAAATTAGAGAAAACAGTTCATTCCAACAAACGTTGAGGGAATTAGGGGAATCATGAAGACATACTTTAAAATCAACATCAAACCAATCTGGAAAATCTTTTTAAAAAGACAAATTTCTAGATAAATATGGCCTACAAAATCTAAATCAAGATAAAATAAATGTTATAAATAGAACCAAAGCACTGAAGAAATTGAAGCAGTAATTAAGAATTTCCCGACTAAGAAAAGTCTAGGGTCAGATGAATTCAGAGCATTCTACCAGAACTTGAAAGATGAGCTAACACCAATACTAAAATTATTCCATAAAAACAAAACAAAGGAAGATTTCCAGCTAGTATTACTTAGATATTAAAGCCACATGGCAATCCAACAGAAAATGAAACTTATGGACAAATATCTCTGATAAACATGGACGCAAATGATCTCACATGTCAAACTATATCACTATTGAAAAAAACAATCAAAGACTATATCTGCATATCCATGTTCATTACACACCTATTCTCAATTTCCAGGCTAATGGAAAATAACAATCGGATGCTATTCAGCTATTAAGAAGAACAAAGTAATAAAACCTGTAAACAAATGAATGGAGCTAGAAAACATTCATTCTTAGTAAAGTAACCCAAATCGAAAAAAAAAGTTTCATATTTTCTCTCATATGTGGAATTAGCTTTGAATCTTTAGATATTTGTGTTTAATTTGGAATACCTAAAGAGGTCAGGAAATTAGTGATGGACCATGGGGTGTGTTTTGTAAGGGGAGAAAGATGGAACATAGTGTTATAAAGGGGTCAAAGTGTATAATGGACCAGAAACGGTTTTCAGATGAAGGATTAGAGAGCAGGCTACAGTAGGGAATGCTACTAATAAAGGCCTTTTGAAAAAGCCATATGGAAACCTACTATGTATAAACTTAGTAAAATATGTAAATTAACATATAAAATAATTTAAATGGATTTATCCAATTAAGGAGAGAACATGTCCCCACTGGACAACACAGACAATAAAAAGTTCAGTGCAAGCCCCAAGGAGTTAGTAACACTTTTTTAGTTGTTGACAGTGAGGTTCAAAACCTTCTAAACATTTCAGGCTATTGCACATACTCTTTCTTTTCCAATTACTGAGGCTTCTCAGCAGTGACTAGATCATAAGAAAGTCCTTATGTCCTCATCAATTTACAAATCTAATGATTTTTTTTTCTAATTTCATGGCATTATTAGGAATTGATAAAATCCATGGTAGGGTCTACTTGAACTCTGCCTTTTCTGAGAGGCATGTTCTTAGGGACTGTACGCTGCCCAGAGAGTCTGCTTCTGTGGATTTTGGTTTCTCGCTATTATGTCTTCTCCTCATGATGTTCCGCTTCAATTCAGGCCAAATACATGGAGTCAAACAGTCATGGATTGAAATCTCTGAAATGTTGAGCAAAAGTAAATCTTTCTACCCCTTCAATTGTTTTTCAGTCATAATTTATGGCAATTAATGACTATATAATATACAAAATGTAAGCACAATGGCATAAATTGATTAATCAAAAGATGATGTACCAATGTTTACAAAGTTTAATTAAAAATAGTTGGTATGACCATATTAATATCAAATAAGTAGATGTCAGAGCAAAGAATACTGCTAGAGTAAAGATGATGAATTCCTCGATGATAAAGGGATAAATTCTTTATAGCAAGTCTCATAACAATTCTAAATAAATATTTACATAAATCACAAATAAGTTTTGAATATGTATAAATTTAATAACAGATGTTCATATATCATGAAGCAATAACTGATAGAATTTTATGAAGTAGACAAGTCAAATATAGATTGCTCAACATGGGTCCCTTTATAATTGATAGATTCAATATGGAGAAAGTAATTGTGATTATAGAATTATTTAACAAAACTATAATTAACCAATGTAACCTAATTTACATTCATAGAACATTCTACTTAATAGCAAAATATACCTTATCTCCAAATCTATGAGGAAGAGGCACCATTTTGGAGCATTTTGCGTCATAAAATGAATCTCAATAAATTAAAAGGGATTCTTGATAAGCAAAGTCTGATCTTTGAGCATAATGTGATTAAATTGAAATTTAATAAAAGAAAAGCTTCTTGAAATCAGCAAAATGTTCAAAATGAAATAAAATAATTCTAACTAACACCATGGATCAAATAGTACAGCAAATAAATTTAAAACCTATTATTTCTGAAATCAAAAGACATCATTTCAAAAATATCTTTCAAAGTAATCATTTAGAAATTATTTTCTTTGAATGCTAATTAAATGAGCAGAGCCACTAATAAAAATTCAAAATAAGAAGTTAGAAATCACTCCAGTTCTTCTGTGACATCCCTGAGTAATTGATAGATTACTCAGATTTAGATTTCCTGGGCCCACAGTAATCACAAAACAATCTAGTC
>NW_008353490.1:705024-722586 GCF_000622305.1 Nannospalax galili | reverse complement strand
CACAATTACCACATCTGTGAGTTCTTCCTTTTAATTCAGTGCCATCTATTTACCCCAATGATTGCTTAAACAGGCATCTTTAATACCTCATTTGTTTAACTAGCATCTGACATGTTTGCTAATATGCAAGTGATAAAATTTTATTTTAAAAATTTCAAAAAAGCAGATGGGTTTAATGTAACATTAGAACTGAGATTTAAGCACTAAAGGAAATGTCACTGAGCAGTTTTCCAAAGAAGTGCATTTTTAGCACAGTTCCTTGGTTGTTTTCAATTTATTTTACTCTGAGAAAAATGAAAGTATTTCAAGCATCAAACAAGAAGTAAATAGTGCCCTGGGGCCACAGAAAAGGACTGAAGGGCAGCTATCATTCAGACTTAATGTGCGGTGCCATCATTGACAAAGGATTCCAGGAGCCTTCCAATTGGCTTCTTAGAAACTGTGATCAATTTTACACACTCAGAGTTGTGTTAAGCTGCTGAATATCTGCCTATAAATTGGGATATTTGAAAAATATCTTGTTACCCAGGAATTAACCAAAAATGCTTTGGGAAAAAATGTTACTCCATTATTATTATTATTATTATTATTATTATTATTATTATTAATTTTCTATGAGTGTATTGCTTGCATGTAGGTAGGTGCACCCATGTTGTGCAGTGCCTGCAGAGATCAGAAGAGAGTCGGATCCCTTGGAACTGGAGATAAGGACAGCTGTTAGCCTCCATGTGGGTGCTGGGATTTGAACCTGGGTCCTCTGTAAGAGCAGTCAGAGCTCTTAAGTGCTGAGCCACCCCTCCAGTCCCCTTTTTAATTTTTTATTTATTTACTTTTTGTCTTTTGGAGATGGAGTCTTTTTGGGCAATATAGACATAGTTGTTTTTTATTTAATATAAAATATTTTGTATCAAATATTTGAAAATACTTAAAAGTTTTTCAAATTTGTGTATAATTCTAATATATCTTTGTTAATCTGAAGAAATTCCTTATTGAATGAACACCAGGTGCTCATAGCTAAGGCAATGAAGCATCGTGTAATTAATAAGTGCAAGCTTTTCCCAGAAATTTGCAAATTGAGGAGGATGCAGCAATCAGGGCATTGAATGATGAGGAGCAGTGAAATCTTCCTGGTGGGCAGCCAATCACTAGTCCCAGTCACAGTTTAACTACAACTTAGGCCTGACCTTGGCTGTTTTATCAGCACAATAAGATCAAGTATGGAGAGGTTTCTTTCTTCCTTGCCTTGACTTCTTCCCCCCTATTCCTTCTGTATCTCCCTTTCTGTTTTCCAAGTTTATCTTTTTTAAGTTTCTTTTCTTTGATTTTGAGTTATCTTTATAAGATTCCTTTCTTTGTCCAATTAGCTAGAATATTTCTTACTTTTCAGATTGAATCATGACTGGACAGTGAAAAGAGTAGATTGAAAATTCATCAAATAAATTTTATGTAATGTACTAATATAGTATGTGATATAATACAGAAATGGCATTTAATATTAAATTACAATGAAAATACTGAAGTAACATTTAATAGAAAGCATAATTATTACAGTACAGTTCTTTCCAAAATTAGTTCTGGGGACATATAATAAATTTTTATTCATTGATTTATTTTTATTTTATATATGAGTGCTTTGCCTTCATTTATGAAAGTGTACTCATGTGGTACAAGGACAACAGGGGCCAGAAGAGGGTATTGGGATGCCTTGAACTAGAGTTATGGGTGGTTGTTAGCTGTCTTATAGGTGGGTGTTGGGAACACAATTTAGGTCCTCTGTTAAAGCACCCAGTGCTCTTAACCAGTGAGCCATTTCTCCAGCCACTAGGAGAAAAAATTCTACCTGTAGGAAAATAAATTAATATGAGTATCAAAAAGATTTAAATGATTTAAAAAAAGACAATGAGTCTATAAGAGTAAAATTGAATCTGAGGCATCAGATGAATTTAAGTAATAAAGACATTAAATTTGTTAATGTTAACCTAAACTATCAAACACTCAGCTGTTGAAATCTTGTCTTATATTCAATTATGCACTTAATTGACATAAAATATTTTTAAAACTAATATGAAGGAATTCAAACACTAAATATATTATATACAAATGCAGTGTTACATCTCGAGATCACCCTGTAGACTTTTAATTTATACATTGAAATGAGAAATCATGTTACAAGGTGTGTGTGTCGGGGGGAGGCGTTTACTTACTCTCTCCAACTCTATGTTAATTTATTATGCTGAGGAACTGTGTTTTACATTTGTTAGGGCTGATAGTATCTTGATAGATTAAAATTTTAAAAAATACAGAACTAAGAATTCAAACTTGGGAAATATTTGAGTGCATGTATTTTTGGTTTATGCCATTTTTTCACTTGCTCTTCTTCTGTTACTAAATATATCAATAATACATTCTCCTCTTGAAAAACACCTCACAGTAGAGGTACCATGATTGCCTGACATTTAATAAATGCTTCAGAGGAGAAAGTAATAGGCTTTTTCTTGTGTAGAAGGTAGGTTCCTGAATGTGCTTAGAGAATAAAACCATTTCCACAACACTCTTAAATTCATACAAAAATGCACAATTGCATATGTAGAAAAAACTTCACTCTGCCATATGACCTTTGTTCAAGGATGCTTGTGTAGTCTGAGGCTGTGGACCTCAGTAATATGAGTTATAATTTGCATAGCTTTCCCTAATGTTACTTGCCTGTATGTTATCATAGTAAGTCAGAACTACTGATGAGATTTACCCTGAAAGATATTCAGTTATGTCTGCTGAGTGGACCTTATCAATAGAGTACTGTTCATTTTAGTGAAAAATTATTTGCTAGGTAAAGGAAAAGTTTTATGAGTCCAGCCACTATATCCTGAGCAAAGATTTTCAGTGAGCATTTTCATTTCTCTCTGAAAGTCTGAATGCCCTCTTATATTTTCCAAATTTAAACGTGCTAACATAGTCCCATAAATGAAAGGTTTTTCAAGAGTATCACATCACAGAATTTTAGAAATTTTACAAATAACTAAAGAAAATTGCTATTTAGTTCTTTACAATTTTTATCCAAAATATCAAATTTGAAGGAAGCTGTTGACAATATATTGGGACACTTTTCTATATGGAATATTCCTAATAAACCCTCAGAATTTAATGATAGGAATGAGTATTTACATATAAAAGGTAAATGTGGACCTAAACTTGATACTTACATCTGTTTTATTATTGTATGAAGCATAAAGAACACATTTTAAAAGAGAAGTTATAACTTGTACATGGGAAGGGATTTCTTGCCTCAATTAGCATGTTTGGATGTTAGCTTTTAAGAAAGAAAACTGGGTGTGATAACTAATGGCCATGCAATATCCTTTGGTCTCAGTTTCTCCATTTATAATACCAAAATCAGTTTTAGAGAAGTTTTGTGTTTTTAAATGTAATAAAGAAATCAAGCTTGTACTGACTTAGAAGCTTCAGCCCCATTGGCTAGCCTTAACAGTGTTGGAAGGTGCTGTGCACACCATAAGAAGAGAAAAGTGGTCATCGGTCTTGCTAGCTGTGAACCCTGAGAGCTACAATGACTGGTTTGGTAAGCCATGAGGACTGGTGCAATAGTGGCATGAATGACATAGGAATAATCAACTACTTTCTGATTGCATTTTAGCCCTGCTCTATAAGACAGGATACATACTTGCTACTATAATGGGGACCAAGAACCTGTGGGTAGACACATCATTGGCCTTCAAGAAATATTATTATTATTCTCCTAAGTGAACATAATAAATTGACTCCTAATGACTTGATTTTTACCTATAGATTAATGCATCACTTAGTTCTTATCACAGAAGATTCTTTTTCCAGTAGATGGTTATTAACAGTGACCCACAACTGTTCAAGGTACAGAAAATAACAGACTGTAGAGTGCTCTGCCCTAAATGGGATATCTATATGACTCTCCTTCCTTCCAAGGCTCAAAAATCATTGGGGAATGTGGCGGGGGGGCACCTTAAGAGTCATAGGTGGTGAATGACCATCAGAAAACTCTGTGTTCTAGATATGACAGGATCGGTGCATATTTGAAATTACAGGGGTTGTGACAGCATACACAAGACCTGAGCAACCTGAAGTCTGACAAAATTCTCCCATGAACAAGGAAGATGGGATGTAGCACCCCTACCTAATGAGCTATTGGCAATTTATAACTTTTTGGAAAAGGAGAGTCAGTTTTCTTTAATAGTGTGGACCCTAGTAGGTTGATCATGTTCCATTGGTTGGCTATGCATCCAAGAGTATAAGGATCACACAAATTGGAGTCAATTGTTTCAAAACAATAGGAAACTAGTACTCAAAGTTGGGTAGATAGGGAAGAGAGAGGTAGACCTTAGAGGAGTTGGGGAAGGACAGGTGATTTTAATCAAAAGACATGGTAAAACATTCTCAAAGAACTAATAAAAAATGAGATTAAAAAGTAATGTAACAGTCTATTGTATATTCCTAACTTATTCCATTTAGGTCTATGTATTTAAGTAAAAAATAAAAACAGATGGGTGTAGTGGTTCATGCCTTTAATCCCAGCAGTCCAGAGGCAGAGGCAGGTGGATCTCTGTCACATTGAGGCCAGCCTGGTCTACATACAGAGTTCCAGGCCAGCTGGTGCTACAGATAGGCCCTGTCTCAAAAAGAATAACAACAAAAGTAACACCTTGCTATATAAAAAAGACATTAACTGAAAAAAGCCTTCTAAATGATGTGATGTGCAATAATGATATATAAATTTCTTTTAAATTAAACAAAATAAGAGTACTATGAATCATCACATTTATCCAAGGACTGATGAAAAGCAGAGGATGAAGCAGTGTAGGTGAAATGATTTTCATAGAACTATTTTTCACGCATGAATATAAATATTTTGGATCAGTGGATGGACTGTACATATGCCTGTGACTTCAAAGGTGAGCTTTTTTTTTTTTTAAGGGAATTGTATCTGTATCATTTTGGGAGCAGGCTTCCTGCTTTCCACACAATATTGTCATTTAACATTCCCAACTGCATACAAGAATTTCTAAATTTCTGTGTCGTTGACATTCATCGTTTCCTGTTGCTATATATATTTTTTTCATTTCCCACTTTTCAAGCCTTTACTTTCTCTAATAGCTGCCTTGCATTTTTCTAGCTCAGCAGGTTTGATTTACATCAAAACAGTATGAATACCTCCCTTTTATGGTTTTGGCATCTTGAGTCTTAAAGATAAGCTGACTGGCAGACCCAAGGACTTTTTCCAGCTTTCAGTTGAGAAGGAAACTGGTCATTCTTCTTTTGGGGGTCTTTACTTTAAAATTGTCTAATTGTTACTATTTATTTATTTATTTATTTATTTATTTATTTATTTCTGAAGAGGTAATCCAATTTGCCGTTGGGAATCAGGATGTAGACCAATCTGGCTTCTTCCATGCTGAACAAGGATGTAGGGTGTAGTCTGGCAAATGGAGTACCCGTTCAGTGGGCCTACCTGAAAGGCACAAAAGTATAGCTAGAGAGAAAAGAATGACTTTGTCTGGTGCCTGTGAAGGGGAAATAAAGGCAAGAGTAGTTAGGCATAAATTACAGACAGGGAACCAGAAATCAGAACAGGGTGAATTTTAAATGCCCAAAGTCCATTAGAATTTCTTAATGAGGGCTTCCAAAATCATCCATTTATGGGGTTTTCCTTATTTTTCATTTGGCCATAACAGCTGGACTCAAGATCTTCTTCTCAGGCATTATGATAGCTGTTAGGCTGGCTAGAGTAACACTGTGAATTTTCTCTTACACATCTTCTAAACAGGGGAGAGAACAAATTTAACTGTCATTTAATTTTCATAAGAACAATAGTGGACATGGTCTTTTTGACTGCAAGTGGAACAAAATCCTTGTCTGAATTTTTCTGAATATCTTATATGAGCTTTTAAGTGTAATGTCTGGGAAGCATACTTCCTCAGGCTTTAAAGAAATATACTGATTACTTTAATCCTTGGTTATACTTTCCTTTATGGGTGTTGAAGACCATACATTTGGTCCAAATTAGTTAATACTTTTACTTTAAGGTCAGTTAAGGATCTGGTTCTCAGGGGTCACATGGACTTGGCCTTGGGAGGAGCCTCTGGCTCCTTAAGCCTTTTCTGTCACCAGCTCCATCTACTTGAAGATAAGTCAAGAGGTCCTGCTCACCTAGGGCTTCACTTGGAAGGATGGAGGAAATGTTTCCTCTGTGTTTACTCTCCTCTTTGCAGACTGGACATGGGTTTGAGTCCCTCTGGTGAGGTCTACATGACCTCCCTGAACAAAAGGACAGGTGACTCATCACAGCCACAGGACATATCAAGAGATTCCCATAGCCCCCTGGGACATGATCTACCTTTCAGGGAAAGGAACAAAACTGTCCTGTAAGTCCCTTGACCAGATTAGTATGGACTTTTAAGTACAGTTACTAACCATCCAAGAAGGTCAGTTGCACCAGCTTGGTACCTTTAGTTACTGTTCATATACAGATAAAGCTTGGACAAAACCCAAATGTTTTCAAACATTGACTAGAAGAGATTTACCATCACAGGTTAACTAGGCACAGTCCAGGAAAGGGACTTTGAAATAAGAATTGCTTAGATCTGTCTCAAATGAAGGGCTGTTTTATTACAAACAGAAACAGTCTCTTTTCCTTTCCAGTTTCCTATACCTTGATTTACAGTTTTCAGAATGAAGGCAGGCATCCTATCACATACCTATAGACAGGAAGTAAACTGATCAGAATTCAGACCAAGCAGACCAATTCAGACCAATTCAGACCAGAATTCACCAGAACTCTTTTTCTACACTGCATACATCTGATTCAAGGAGGTAGACCTAGGTTTTCTTGAGCCAAATCATTCCTATTGTGAGCAAAACAAAGCACCAAAAGAAACATTTGCATAATACAGAGAAACATAAAAGACATCTTTCAGTGGCCATAGGTAGCCCAATACTTGTCTGCATCCATTTAATCCAAATCTGTAACCCAGTGTGCAGTACAGTTAACAACTCTGTATCTCCATAAACCTATTCAGATCTTTAATAATTTTGCTTAAAATGAATTTCAGTATCCCTTCTATTCTGGAAATATCCTGTTAGTTTAATTTTTATATATAATTTTTTTACTACTATAGTACCTTTTAAATTTAGGAGACCATTTTCAATTAGGGCAGAATTACATACAGCTGGCTGGGAAGAAAAGCTGGATATTCAGGTGAGGGTCCAAGGACCCTGCTTATCTCCCTTTTAATGAAGGAATACAACCATCAGCAAGCCCAATTGTGATGACCTTTTGTAAGCAGGCACAGCTGAGGTCATGAAGATGGTAGTTCTTTGACTCAGAGAGTGATGTGCAGCAGCATCTTATTAAAAGAACATGGATAAAGATAATGCAATGAGTTAACAGTACCCATGTGCATACTGCATTTTACATTCCCAGGTAGACCTTATGGAAAACACAAAAGCATTCCAATCTGTTACTTCATATATTTCACAGATTGGTCTATCAAAGAAGGCATATAAACACAAAGTAAAGAGAAGTAACTGGCACTCAACCTCCAGCATAATCACTTAAGGAAAACTGTGCTATAACCCTGCTCAGGCTTTAATAAACCCTTTTAATAACATTTATAAACAAATTTACTAAGCAATTAATATTTTATCTCATAAATATAAAGAGATGAACAATTATCTTAAATATATTATCATAATGTATAAACTTTGAGATATCCTTGTAAGCCTTGAAGCCTTTAAGTGATCAAATCTCCTTTAAAGGTTAAGAGATGTTACATAGACTTGGAAAATGTTTATTCTGTACAAAACATATCTAAACACAGAGATAAACTGCACCCTGGAGCAGAAGCCATCATTTCTTAAAGTTAATTTATATTCTTAATCGGAACCATGTTATTTAACGATTTCACTTTATAAGAGAACTTACTAGTCAATTTGATATCTAGTAAATTATTATTTAATAATTATTCCCTTAATATTAAACATAAATTTACACATTAGCAACAGTATCATACAATAAATACTGTGGTTAGACACAATGTCCTGACAAACCAGTTTCAAATCCAAGACCAATTACCTTGACGAAATGATGGCTTCTAAGCCAGCAGTACTTTACATATACACCCATATACATACATGCATATGCACAGATATACATACATATACATATATATATGAGAAACTCATCTCAAAAATGGCCGTGCTGAACAAAGCCATACACACTGATGCGAGACCTAAGGGGTTTCACTTGAAGAAAGCATTTTCAGAAATTTTTGTTTACATTTCAATATGGTAAAAATATTTCTAACTGGTTTCAAACTCAACAAGTGATGGAAAACAGAATTACATATTACATTTGTACTTAAAGATAACCATAGCCAAAAGTTACAGCATAATTAAAACAAGCTAATGTTTAAACAGTTTCCATTAAAGACAATTCCATGGAAGAAGGTAAAGAATGGGACAAGAAGTATTTAGTCTTAATAAGGCAATACAGAATTAATCTATTGTTAAAAAGCATTAAGATTACCAATACCAAAAGCATAAAGTACAGCATAAGAAAATAGTTTTCATGAGTATGATTCAATTACAGTTTTTTACAGTTAACTTTCCCATAGTAGCATTTGGGAACTTAGAATGAGAGCTGAAAGCACAAGCACACAGCACACAGGGTCAGAGGTGCCAGCAAGCCAAGTGTGTGGGGCTGGTGGTCTGTGACAGCAATAGCTCAGGCTCAGGGCGGTCCATTGCTTCCTATGAGGAAGAAAGGAGGGAGAAAGACTGAAAAGGAAAAAAACCCAAAATCATATCACTGCCCATCATCTAAGAAGACCTACTGTAGAGAACAGTTGTGAGTTACTTCTCAGAGATGTGTAGAGGTTGTTTGGAGTAAGAATAAAAGTACATGTTAATTTTTACAAGACAAACATAATAATGTTTATAAGTAGTTATTCTGAACACATTGTAGTTTTCCCACTTTGTCTCAGGCTGTTCTGGAGACAAGAGACTGACTCATTCCATCTTGGGGATCAGTTCTTACAAGGTACTCCAGAAGAAGCCATGTGCTACTGTGTCTACCTCAGGTGTCCTCTAGCCAGAGAAAAAAAAGCACCATTGCCATGTGACCGTCTCCAGGTGCCTAGCAGAGCTCTTCCAGGTATCAGAGACCTCCATTCAAGCCAAACTAAGATTCCTGATTTCATTTGTTCATGGGAGTTTCAGGAATAGCTACTATAAAGGTAGTTCAATGCAGAACTTAAACATCAGAGTTAAAGGCAATAGTTGCTCCAAGAGAGAAAGGTACAAAGCCATATCTGAGCCAGCAATTTCAGGGATGAAATGTACCCTTTCTCCAAACAGGCCACATCTGCCTGCATACAGAGCCATGCTGCAGGAAACAGAGAACAAAGGACAAGGACAAAAGCATGAGATAGGAAGACCAGTCCCAGAATTCATCTCCAACTCTGAAGATGAGGTAATATATTAAATCAAACCTATAACCAACAGGAGTTCAATTTTCTCAAACCATTTTCAGGCCTTTAGAATTCTGAAAGCAACACAAACCAGACTGAGAATGTCAAAACCAAATACTTCCAAAGTGAGCAAACCAAAGAGATGCTTTAAAACAAACACTGTGAAAACAAACTCAAACCAAAAAGGTATGTAAAAAATAAGGTCCTTATCCAACCATGTCAGATACTTTATTTTTTTTCCTTTTTGAAACAGGGTCTTCCTGTAGCCTCAGCTGGCCTGGAACTCACTGTGCAGACCAGGCTGGCCTTGAACACACAGAGATCTGCCAGCCTTTGCCTTGCAAGTCTTTAGATTAAAGGCATGCACCACCACACCCAGCTTCAGATACTGTTGTGTATAAACAAGCAGCACTTAAAAGTTTTGTGACACATGTAATAATAGACCTAGAGACATTATCCAATAAATTTAAAGATGTTTAAGGTACCCATATTTATAAGGCCTTTGGATGTACTATCAAAATATCCATATTTATAAATCTGCACATGTATTTTAATTAGGCATGCCAAAAATAAAAATAAAACCAATAATTTTGTACACAATAAAGGAATGAAAAGAGTAACTGAAATGACCATTTTATTTTTCCTAAAACAACGTATGAAGACAATGATCACAGACACACATGACAGAATTAACATGAGATCTCAACACACAAGAAAACTTGTAGACATATATGATATAATTACATGAAACCTCACACACTGAAAACAACTATTGTAGACACACATGACATAATTCCACAAAAACTAGGTGTGCCCAAACACCAGAATCAAGGAGTTTGATTAGGATGGTCCTTTGCATGAAGGCACTCATCTTTAAAATCTGGATAGGAGGAGAGCATTTCTCTCCATAAGCTCCTCGTAGCTGTAGGGCAGTTCTCCATCCTCTTCTGGTAAGTATGAGGCTGGGTTTTAGGGTCTGAGTAGCTTCCATGCAGACTCAGGGATTCTTACTCAGCGTGACTTGTTATTAAGGCACTCAACTTCACATTAAGTTTTAACTTGGAGGGTTTTATCTTAATGCCATGTTTCTTGCATAGCCTAAAGTTGTCCAGCATCACCTGGAAGACAGTCTGGGTCTGACACTGGGACTGGGAGGAATCCATCTGAAATTTTATATGTGCCTGGGATGTATGTAATATGTGCATAGGAGGGGGTGAAGAGTGTTAGTCTCCCTGGTTCAGATGCTTTCCTGGTTGGCCACCTCTCAGTGACTTAAGAGGTTTTACCTTAGGGTGACACGTATAATCCCCATGATCAGCCACCCAAAGGTGATCAAGACCTTAGTGGCACAGCAGGGTGTGGCCCAGTCATATTGCATGGCCTGGCAGAGCCCTGGAACCATTACTTTCACTCTCACATTCACACACACAATCATTCAGAGTTTAAGGCAGTTGATCCCTAGTTATTCTCAGTAAATTCCTGTTCTACCTAAAATGGGACCAGGACCTTGGAATCACATCAAGGTTTAGTTGTGACTGGGTTTGCAGCCTGATTCCTGATTCCTGTTTTACCTTAAATGGAGCCAGCACATCGGAATCACATAGAGGTTTAGTTGTGGTCCCCTTTCATTCCTTGACTGAAGGCCAGAGCCATCTTGGAATCACATCAAGACTTTTATGCAGCCTCCTGCAGGGGATCAGCCCTGGCTGCTTCCACGTATCTAACCTGGGGCCCATTACCTGATTTGGACATCCATTCTGGGTCTCCATCTTGCTTCACCTGATAAGAGGCTCTGGTCAGGGGCTATGCAGCTCTCCCTGGCCTCCCGGAAGGGGACTCTGAGAGGAAATTCTTTGGGGTGGGGGCACTTCTCTGTTCCAGGGGCCAAAGGGGGCTGCAGGGTCCAGGAGCCGCAGCCTCTATACCAACGAGGCACAGCAACTTGTTCTTGGGCAGGGGGAACCTCCAGAAATGTAACGGAAAAATCAGAGACCAACAGCCGAAGTCAGGAGGTGAGGAGAGGAAACTTAAAATTTTAAGCTAGAGGGACTGACCCCACAAATAAAAGGAGTCAGAACTTTTGCTACATTTTTGATCCTTACCATGCTAGCAGGCATTACTTGATATTCCTGTGATGCTGACTGGCCTTTCTTTAAGTGATCAAGAATGAAGAATGCTTTTTTTATGCAGTCCTAGAGTGGGCCATGTTTATATTTTCTTTGGAGAAATGCCTATTCAATTTATTCTCTAATTTTGATTGGATGTGTATTATATATTAGTATAAAATATATTGTATATGGTATTTTTGAAATTTCTTCATTATTCACATATGCTATATGTTAATCTGTTTTTCTATATATATTTTCTAACTATTTCTCTGATTTTATAAGTTGTTTTTTCTCCGGAAAAAAATTTTAATGAAGATAGTTTCTGTGTATCTTTTACTTTTAGCAGTTTCTACTTGATATTCAAGTTTAATTACATAGCAAATTACAGAAATCAGCCTTTTTCTCTTTCCAGATATTTGTGGGCCTGTTTTTATTTTCAATTTTGTTCTTCTGATTGTTGTAGAATATCTCTGCCTTCACAACACACCTGAGTGCAAAACTGATGTTCTCTGAAATCAGTGCCTGAGTTTAAAATTTTTTCTTACCAAGTACTATGATGTCTGAACTCCACACAGATGCAATTTCTGTTCAATGACATAGTCTTTTAACTTCTGGGAGTGGTGGCACATGCCTTTAATCCCAGCACTCGGGAAGCAGAGGCCAGTGGATCTCTGTAAGCACAAGGCCAGCCTGGTCTACATATCAAGTACCAGTCCAGCTGGTACAGGAGACCCTGTCGCAAAGAGACCAAAAAAAAAATTAAATAAATAAATAAATAATAAATAAATAAATAATTGTCTAGTTACCAAAAACCAAAACAAGAAAAGCAAGGAGGGCAGCTGTAAGATTCTACCTGCTTTTCCAATCTCCTGGCCGTCAATGTGGCTGGAGGCTTAGGCTGTACAACAAATGGAAGAAGTGTAAAGCCATGTGGTGCCCGGTTTCTCTGCAGCTTTGTGACACAAGCACTTTCCAAATAACTGCAGGACGGAGTGCATTGTGTGCATCCTCACGCCTGCAGTTTTGTACATGGTGTTATTCTGAGCTGTGTGCTTACCTTAAGAGAGGATAAGGGAAGCAGTGACTATGCTAAGAGCTGTAGTTGACCAGATCAGACATATCACACATAACCAAAAAGAAGAGTAGTCAGGGCAGTGCAATATTCATTGAAGGATAATTGACACAGAAAATAGGGGAGGGGCTGGGGAAATGGCTAAGTGGATGAAATGCTGGTCCCACAAGTTTGAAGACCAGAGTTAAGATCCCCCAAACTCATCTAACTGTGGGTGTAAACTGGGGGTTTCTGGGTAAGCTGGCTGGTTAGACTGGGTACAGTTGTGAAGTATGAGGTGGAAAGCCATTCAGGAAAACTCCTGAGGCCAACCTCAGCTTCTACAGACATATACATACACAGACACACACACGCACACACATGTTTATACACACACATAAATAAAAAAGAATATACATCTTTCAGATATTATTTGGTTAGTGACAATGTTGTCAAAGCAAGCTAGTGGGGAAAAGTATTTTTCGAACTATTATGCATATATTTAATATCCAAATCAAATGCTAATATTAACTTTTGATATGGTAGGTAATATGAAAATTGTACAACTATAAATATATTGAAATAATAAGAACTATAATTAGCCTTTAGTGACCAAATGATATTTTATGTTATTAATAAACAGAATCACTCATCATCACAGAATGAAAATTTAACTAAGTGGACCTTATTACAAACAAAATCAAAGGCTTAATAAAGGCAGTTTAAAATGAAAAGTCAACACAAAATGTATGAGAATGTATCATAACATAGTGATGTCCATTTTTATAGCCTTTTACTTCCAGCATATGGGGATTATGTATCTGCTTCACAGTATCCTCCACTTATATACATTTATATTATCTTTAATTACATTGAACTTATAGTTTTGTTTTTTATCAAAAACATGATGCTTTAAATGTTCATCAAATGTCTTTTAAGTTTATTCTTGAACAGAGAATCTTGAAATCTTCACACAAAAATACTTTCCAAATATATAACGAAATCAGATATTCTAGAAGAGGGGAAAAAAAACTTTGAGAAATAATGAAACTCTGAGTGAATTTTAGCAAGTTAAAAAAAAACACAGAAAAAACTAAGTAGACATAAGTAAACATTATCAAAAATTACACAAGTGAAAAATATAAAATAAATTGTTTTTAACCAATAGCACATGTTGAAATTTCCACTTCTTTGGAACGCTGAATGGATTGAGACAAATCTTATAAAATTATTTGAATTTTTTTTTAATTTTAACAAAAGACAAAACTTTTAATTGAAATATGGCTGTTAATCAAGTACAATGCATACTAAAAGTTTTGTTAGTATCTGGCATTATTTACCAAAGAACAGAAATAGAAGAAAAGCTCATGCCATCTCTAAAATGCTGACGTGAGATTTCCAAATACCACTTCTAATTCTTTCACATCTGTATGTCTCTTACTATCCTCTGTTACTTGAGTAAAAAAAATTTATAGTTTGTTTCTTTCAGGTTTTTTTTTTATTTTTATTTTTCTATTTCAAGGGAGCTGCCTAAATTACTGACTGTGTGCTTCACAAATACTTTCTGTTGTCCTATGTAAAGATCTATATCTCTAGTGATATTTCTTTCAATTTCATTTTTATATTATGTATAAAAGTGGCTAATGCCATCTTTAAAATGCCTCACTGCTGATAAAATATAAATATTAACACATCTAAGTAAAAAAAACTTAAATATTTTACCCAAATAAGTACAGTGAGCTTTAAATATCCTTTGACTTAACATTGTGCTGCAAATATATTTAACAATTTGTTTGTAATAATTGCTTCTGAAAAGTTCATATATTGATAAAAGTAATTAAAATAAAATAGATAAAGCTTTTTCATAAAGTGAATGCTGATATTTTAGATGTAATCTTCAAATAGTTTAATAGATTTAATTTAATACATAATAAATGTCTTCAACAAGAAATAAACAATATGATTTTAAAGACAGAAAATTAATTATACATAAAAAATTCCCAGAAAGAAGAAAATATTGTAGACCTTATTGAACTTGACTTCAAATACAATATAAAATTACAGTTAATAAAGTAGTATTTGTGGCATGATAGACATATAAATCAATAAAATACAAAAGATTTGAAAAAAATTAACCCACAGTAGAGTTTTGAAAAATTTGTGAAATTGAGAAAAAGTCTTTTTATCAAATGTTCCTGTAACAATTGTGTGTCTGTGAAGAATAAATCCAAAACAATGACCTTATACTATGCATAGAAACTGCAAATAAACTAGTACCTAAAACTAAATGTAGGCATGGACACAGTTAAATTAACTAATATTATGTTAGGTGCTGATATCTTAAACAGGATGTAAGAGTGACACAATTTAAAATGATTAAAATATGCTTCATATGATTTTCAAATAATGCCTTTTAGTTAAAGGTGGTAGTTAAGAAAATTTGATATGCTGGTGTAATGATGCACACCTTTAGTCTCAACACTTGGGAAGCAGAGACAGGAGATCTCTGTGAAATTGAGGCCAGCCTGGTCTATACAGCCAGTTCCAGGACAGTCAGGCAGCGTAGCATAATGAGACTACATCTAAGAAAAAAATGACAAAAAAACAAAAAGCAACAAGAATGTAAGTCAAAAGATCTACTAAAGAAAAGCTGCTCTATGAGTAGACTATTTAATAATGTAAAATATTAAAGTGTTTCATTATGGTCTTTTCATCCATACTTTGTTGTTGATGATTTGTTTCCCACTCCTTTCCTGGACCTCATGATCTCTCAGGCTTGTCTCCTTCTACCCACAATAACACCCAACCCCTGGCTTTCATGTCACAGCAACGTTCTTAATGAACATAAACTGAAAAGAATTCAAGGGTTCAAGAACTGCTAGTGCATAAACAAGTTGAGGGATATGAATTCTATGAAAATCACTAGAAAACACAATAGAATGAAAACTACACAAATGGAAAGAAACAAATAGAAAATAAATCTGGGCATGGTTGGGCATATTACAATCCCAACTCTTGTGAAGATGAGGCAGGAGAATTGTCATGAGTTCAAAGAGCCTGTGATACATAATGAAAACCAAGTTGGTCAGTGATATATGGCAAGATCCTGAAGATCCTCTCAGATTTAATAACATGTAAAGGATGATTCAATTTGCATTAAATTTTTGAAAAGAAAAACCTACAGTGAAAAGTATATCAGAAGTTTTCTGAACCTACATATAAGCATATAAATTGAGACTGGAATATACTGATATATTAGAGTGATGGTAGTTGTCCTATGACATTGTTGTTGAAATGAACATCACTGTTACAATCGCCTAAACACAATATCCTGTTCTTTCAAAATACGTGCTTCTGGGGCTAGAGAGATGGCTCAGCAATTAAGAGCACTGGCTGCTCTTGCTGAGGATCAGGATTCGGTTCCCAGTATCCACATGGTGGCTAACAACCATCAATAACTCTAGTTCCATGGGATCTGACGCCCTCTTCTGACCTCCATGTACATTTCATGACACAGGTGCACTTACATACATGCATAAAACATAAAAAGGCTGTTTCTTATTATAAGCAGGTTTAGACAGACAGCGAAAGTAAATGTATTAACGAATAAAAGGAATAAGGAAAATTCTGAGTAGCTCTCAGAGAACTGCTTTCCTTCCCAACTGTCACAGGTTTCTTAATGGATTTGAACTCAAAGTAGACTGACAGATAAAACAGCAAGAACATGAACATACCACACCTTCAGCTGTACCTCACCGACCCTAGAATAAATTCCCAGCACTCGTTTTATTTGGGATTTCCCCAAAGTTTCTAACTTAAATAAAAATTCCATCCGCTGCTTAATGAATATGGATGAAGGAAGCAGAAAAAGCCTAGTCATTTCAAAGACCATCTTAGAACTCACAGTATTTATACAAAGATAAGGATGCTGGGTTGGTAGCTGGCTCAATGACTAAGAGCACTGGCTATTCTTGAAAAGGACCCAGGTTTGATTCCCAGCACCCACATGGTGGCTAACAACCATCTGTAACTCCAGTTCCAGGGAAATTTTGTACCTTCTTCTAACCTCCGCTGGCATTGCAAGATACTGGTACATGCAGGCAATACACTCATATACATTACAAAAGCAACAACAACAAAAAACAAAAACAAAAACAAAAACAAAACAAGGATAAGGATGGTGAGTCTGAGGATAAAATTTTAAAAATACAGGCTCTTCTGATGGTTAATCTTGATTGACAACTTGAGATTTAGAATCATCATGGCTAGCTTAAATGAGGTAAGAGAACTCACTCTAAATGAGAGGTTGTATTCCATGGACTGGGTCCTGGACTATTTAAAAAGAATAAAGGTCATCTGAGCAGAGGCATTCTCTGCTTTCTGCTTCCTGACTGTGCCCACAATGGGACCAGTGGCTTCTGGTGCCTGTTGCCATAGCCTCTCTGCCATGATGGACATGGACGGTATCCCTATAATAACAATAATAACAATAACAATCATAAATAATAATAATGTTCTTGCTTTTTTAAGTCTCTTTGCTAAGTTATGTTGTTCCAGAAATGAGACAAGTAACTAATACAACTCCTAAACTAGCTATTAATGACCTGATAATTTGCAGTGATACTTTGCATCTCTTTAAATATGGACATGCAATCAACAATGTGTCATGAATCTGGTTTTTGCTTCTACATAATCCTAGCCTGGGTTTTCTCCTCTCATTATTCTGAAAAGTATTCGAATTACTGACCAATATCATATATAGTAAGAATAATTACTTTGAAAACACAACAAAACCAAACAAAAATTTGAAAGAAAAATTTATCTGAATTAAAGTTCTTACTTGATCCATATTGAGAGGATACTTTGTTTCTTTTCTCCAAATCTTTTCATC
>NW_008353490.1:704447-704982 GCF_000622305.1 Nannospalax galili | reverse complement strand
AAAAAAACCCAAAAAATAAAGAAAAAAACAAAATTAACTATGTATGGCCTGGCCTGATGACACGGATGTCTTTAATACCAGCACTTGGGAGGTAGAGGCTGGCAGATTTATATTAGATTGAAACCAGCCTGGTCAACAGAGCTGCAGGGAGACTCTGTCTCAAAAAATTCTACATGACTGCAATGACCTTAAGTTATAGAAGCTAGTAAACAAATATAAACTATTAACTTACATCTAAGAAATGTGTTAATCTCAGAAGTTTGTTGAATACTTAAATTTAATGTTCACTAAAATTTCACAGGGTATTTCACTTTCTTTTTTCTTTTTTTTAGGTATGCAGCTCAGTGGTAGAGCATTGTTTTTTGCTTTTTTTAATTCATTTAATTATATAAACATTTAACTTACATCTAAGAAATGTGTTAATCTCAGAGGTTTGTTGAATACTTAAATTTAATGTTCACTAAAATTTCACAGGGTATTTCACTTTCTTTTTTCTTTTTTTTTGGTATGCAGCTCAGTGGTAGAGCATTGTTTT
>NW_008353490.1:693124-702562 GCF_000622305.1 Nannospalax galili | reverse complement strand
CTATATATCACGTGATAATTAAAAGTACCAGACTGGTGTAACTAACCTCATTGGATGTTTAACAGCCATAGGTTGAGGCCTATACTAATTTGGTCAGAGGGCTTTAAGGACAGTTTTTGCTCCGTGCCCTCCAACATTGACTAAGTTTCAGGGGACTATGGAACATCTCTTAAAATGGCCTGTAACTGTGGTGAGTCACCTGTCCTCTAGTTCAGGGAGGCCATGGAGACCCCATGAGATGGAGTTTTGCACCAGTGTCCAATCTATAAAGAGGAGGGTCAACACAGAGGAATCATTTCCTCCATGCTTCCAAGAGAAGCCAACAATGGTCAAACAGGACCTTTGATTTATCTTCACGTAGATAGAACTGGTAAAAGAAAGGTATTTCACTTTCATAGGAGAATATATAATAATCAGATAATTGTTTTACACTAGTTTTCTTCTCCATAAGATCACATTTATTTCTTATTTGTTTACTTGTTTTTTTGTTTTGTTTTGTTTTGTGTTTGCTTTTTTTTTTTTTTTTTTTTTTTTTTTTTTTTTAGATAGCGTCTATGTGACTAGCTCACTATGTAGCATAGTCTAGCCTCAAATTCATTATGTAGTCATGGTTGGTCTCAAACTCATAGCAATCCTGATAGGGTAACAGGTATGTGTTAGTTATGCTGTGATTAGTCGGTGCTATTATGCCTGAGTTAGACAACTTAATTCAAAGAAGTTTCTTGGCTGATCTTTTCTTTCATTTTGTTTTTATACTTTAGGAAGCCAAACTCTTTTGGTCTTTCTATCTGTAGCAAAGTTAGATGTTATCACAGAAGACTTCAAGGGACAAAGCAAAATCCAGTTTCTGACCTTGCAAGAATAGTCAGACAGATCTCCAGGTAACTGGAAACCACCCCATTAAGAACATCTGCTTCCTTCAAAGTAGAAAAAATGACCTGATTAACAAAGCAACAGATTAGCAATGGTCAACAAAACTAAATGGTTTACACATCGTTTTCTCAACCTTAAAGTTCTCATAAACATGAATATTAAATGGTATGCTTGTGCTGGAGCATAGAAAGACATGTCAGCTGTCCCAGGAGGCTCTCAGCACTTTACCTCAATACAAAACATCTCAAGTATGAAATTGAACATTGTTTTGTGTGTACTTACTTGGAGAAAAGGCCAAGTTTGTTTTACAACTTCTGATAAAGAAGTGTGCAGAATTAGTAGGCTTGAGAGAGCAATGAAAATATGTGTTCATATTAAAATGGTTTGAAATTTTGTTTTTAAGTGATATTAATAATTGTATCTTGTATTTAATGTTATAATGATAAAATAATTGAATTCATGTGAAGCACTTCAATCACTACCTGGAACACAGTAAATATTTAATAAATATAGGGGTCTAAACTATATATTTAGAGACATGATTTTGCCATGTAGCCCAGGTTATCTCAAAATTCAATAGGTAGCCCCAGCAGACCCAAGTTCACAGAGATCTGCCTGTCTCCATTACCTTCCCCAGAAGTAGAGATTATGTATTTTTATCACCATACATGAGTAATAAATAATTTTAAAAAGATTTTATAAGCACTGAGGGTTTTGCTAAATGTTAGAGCACTTACATAGCATATACAAAGATCAGGATTTGATTCTCAATATATCAAAGGCAAAAATTTGTGGGAGATGTATATGTATCAATTGTTTTCTTCTTATTACTGACAAATAATAAGGAAAATGTACCTACAAATCATGAAATTTCCAAAAACTGCTACAAAAGTTGTAGTATAATGTCAGAGCAAAAAATATCTTAAAATGTGCTGAAGAAATACATTTTTTGTCCAAAAAAATCATAAAATCGTTTCAGAAAGAAATTTCTAATAGTATACTCTTAGAAAGATGGACTGCTAAAGAAAGCTACAACAGTGAATGGGTACAAAGGAATACATTTGATGTTAATAAACTGTTGGTGATGCATAGAAATAGATTAGAGAAAACAGAAGTTATGATTTTCTGAGGAAAATTTCTTGAGGTCGTTAAAACTCAGTAGATATTTCAGGGGCCTATTATATCAAAACCTTCCTTTCTGTGATCTACAGGCAGTAGATATTTCCAGTCTAGGACCCTAAGATTTCTTTGCCCCTGTATGAACTATCTCCTTCACTCTTCGACCTCAGTTTGCTGATAAGAGAGATAGATGTATGCTTACATTTTCTAGATGCTCTGCACTAAATTTCTACTAGGAAAACTGGAAACAAAGTTAAAAGGGATTAGTCATCAGATTTAGTCTCCTCTTTCACATGTGTAGGAATGAGGTTTATAAAACAAACAGAATCTGGATTAATGATTTAATTCACCTTGTAACCAAAAAAACTACAAATTCACTATCCCATGTTCTCTTCTGATTTGGACACCTGACCATGATTTCCTAGGGCCTCAATTTCGTGGAGCCACAAGATAGTAAATTAATGTGGGTATGTTTGAATATTAGTAAATCAATGTGCTGATAGGCAGCACATCTTCATTGAAAATAGTGAAGATTGAGAAAAATGCTTGACATTGGGCATGTGAGGTGTTTTAGGCCTTAAGGCCGGAAAGGACAAGGTCATCTGAAAAGATAAGGCTGGATCCACCCAATTGAATCTTGAGAAAAGGTTTTGATTAAAATTCTGAGTGAGACCTGACACTACTGTAGAGACATTTGGGGGAACAGACACTCCTCAAGTTCAGGTCTACTCTTATAACTGAAGTTAAGAGTCAGGCTGTTTTCTCAGGCATAAATGTATTATGTCATGGTAGTGCTGCAGACATGAGGCAATGAACAGAGAGAAATAAAGACAATTAGGAAATAGAGACAAAATTCAAGAAATACAGGGAACAAACATAAAAAAAACGTACACAGGAGAGACCAAGTCGACAGGGAGATGCATACAGTGCACAACAAGGCAACTTTTCAGCCTTAAAACCATTTTATTCCCTTCTGAAGCCAAATGGTACTTCAGACATCAGTCTATGGGCTACTAGGTCCATTTGTATTTATATATTTTGGTGTAAGTACATTCTGTTATACAGACATAAAGTAAATGTGTTTGTGATCTGCAATATATATTACTTATAGAAGATCATTGTGTTAGTCAGTTTTCTGTTGCAGATGCCAAGCAATTTATAGAAGGAAGGGTTTATTTCAGCTTACGGTTCCTGGGGAATTACAATCTATCATGGCAGGAAGGCATGGTGGCTGGAGGTGGCTGGAGCAGGAGCAGCAGAAGTGATGCTCTCACATCATCAGGCAGGCACAAGAAACAAGAGAGAAAGTGGAGATCTGGCAAGGCTTAAGAACTCTCTAAGCCCACCCCCAGTGATGTGCTTCCTCTAAGATAGCCACACTTTCTAAAACCTCCCCAAACAGCACCATCATCTGGGGACAAAATGTGCAAACATTTGGAGCCCACGGGGGATATTTTCATTCAAACCATCACAATCATTATATGTTGTAATATAAAAACCTAAATAAATCCATTGATATGACACTATAAAATTTACACATTATTATTGGGTCTGAAGAGATGGCTCAGTGGTTAAGAGCAAGGACTGCTCTTGCAGAGGACCTGGGTTCAATTCCCAGCACCCACATGGCGGCTCTGAACCATCCTTAACTCCAGTTCCAGGGGAGTCTGAAGCCCTCTTCTGACCTCCTCGGCACTGAATGACATGGGTGCACTCACATACATGCAGGCAATACACTCACACATATAAAATAAAAATAATAAAATATTAAATAAAAAAATCTTGGGGCTGGAGAGATGGTTCAGCAGTTAAGATCACTGATTGTTCTTGCAGAAGACCCGGGTTCAAATCCCAGCAGCCACATGGCAGCTCACAACTGTCCGTAACTCCAGTTCTAGGGGATCCGACAGCCACTTCTGTCCTCCTCAGGCATGACATGACACAGGTGCACTTACCTACATGCAAGCAATAAACACATACACATAAAATAAAAATAATAAAAAATTTTAAAAAACCTTAAGAACCATTTATTAAAAAAAGAAAACATATATTATTATACCATTATTTGCACATACATATATATTGAAATTAATTATGGAGAAAAACTTTGATTTGCAATTCTATGTTTATGAAACATAGGAAGTACTTCATACCAATATAAGGAATGCATATATGAACACATAAAGTTATGAATATGGATGATTTGCTGGGACAATGAACTCTTGCCATATTAATAATTAACCTGATATTTTTCATTTTTTTATTCCCTTTAAATTCCTATGTTTAATGATGTGCTAGCTCCTAAACTTTTCTCTATATAAAGCCAGGAGTACAAAAGACAAGATAGCTAAGCAAAATGGACACATAGGATTATGTAACCTAATTTAAAGATGGACTAATTACTTGCCATAAATGAAATTTACATATCGTCCAGCTCCCATGATTTTCTTCTTTAGTGACTTGACTTAGACATATTTATGCAGTGTTTTGAATATTAGATATATTTAAAGGTAAGGGGCATGGTCCTGTAAATTGCAAAATAAGATAAAACATAATTGAAAACTGCTAATAAATCAGTGAAAAAATATCAAATATGAGTAGGACCAGAGTAAAAAAGAAGTCTATGAAAATTCTTTCCTATTTGCCTCTCATTTCAGACACGTGTGTGGAGAAAAAGCTGCACTGTGCATTTTGATTCTCCAGGTCATCTGAGGAAATTTTAACGGACTGGTGAAATGTCATATAGATTATGCAAAAACAAAATAACACAAGACAGTGAATGTAACAAAGAATGTAAGTTGTGTTGAACTTGCAGAGGGAAGAGCAGGAGTGCTATAGAAGTGCTATGGACCTCAGATAAATGAACTTTGTATGTATGTGGCTAGTTTGTAATCCCATAAAATGTAAGCTCAGTTCTGCCTACTGAATCTAGGTATTTTTTTATTTGTAAGTGAAAACTGTTTCATCCTTTTACATAGCTCATCTGTAGTTTAAATTTAGGTCTCTGTCCCATCTTCAATCATAAAAGTGTGAGGATCACTCAGTCATAGGACACACTAGTAATTTGACCACAGTCACTGTTAACATTAAAAACTGATGCTTTATTACCTAAGGCCCAAAACACTGCCAACATAGACTCCCGCTTTCTTAATTATTTTTACTTAACTACTTTGACCATGAATTTAAAATTCTCATTGTGTGCTATCTATAAGCACATTCATAAAACAAATATGTAGCCATCCACTCATTTTCTACCTCATAGAATATAAATCATTATCTTCTCTGACTTTAATGCTTCAAACATCATGTACTATACAGTAATAGATAGTATTTTGACTACTATAAGTCTTTTCCTCAAATAATTATGATAAACATATAAACTAGTTGAAATATGGTTTTATTTATGAATGAAAAATTATATTAAGCTAATCTCGGATTAAGACACTTAAGCATTTGTGCCTCTGCTTTATTATATATCTGCTTATCAATTTTATCACACACTCATGATACTCAATTGTCTCATTATATAATATTCAAATATCTCCTTTTTAAAAGCCAAACTAGTGAGTGAAGGGAAATGTTGAAATTGCATTGACAGAACTCTGACAGCTACCTACTTGAGCATCCTTAACATGCTAATTTTGCTGGTCCCAGAGGATGGATAGGCCAGGATGTTGTGATTGTGCTATGATGCCCTGGAAAGAATACAGAGCCATTAGAACCATGCCCGTGGATTTCCTGCTGTGAATGCAGGGACTGAGTCACAGCATGAGAGTGCACACAGACTAATGATGTGAGGCTGGCCCTACAAAGGGACATATCTGCAGTTTTAAAAATTTCCAGACCATGAAAGAAGGGCAGCTTAGCACATTGTTCAGATAAGGGGCCACTGACAGATAAGGCATTGTAAGGTGTGGACAGCAGATCCCATTTTTGAGAACATAAATTATCTAGACTATCGATTCTGTACATAACGTTTGTATATAATAGGGACTTACATTAAGCTATTTGATTAATGTCCATGATCATTCATTTTACAAACATAAAGGAAGAGTTTTAGAACCTAAAGTAGGTCACATTTTAGAAGACAGAAAAGATCAAACTAAAAGATTGGCTTTGGTTTGAGCTGCAAGGCAGGTACCCAGGCTGTTAATTTCAGGCTCCCAGACCATGGACCTCAGGATCCTAGGAATGCAAATGATTCTTTCAAGGCAATGCTGTGAGATTTCCTCAGCTCACCCTTTTAGCATCATCCACAATGCCCTTGGCATTATCATCCACAGGTACCAGTTTCTTTTACTTCTGGTGAATTACCCACGACCACAGGGAACAGTGATGTCAGTGAAATTGTTTGACACAGTTCTCTGAAGAATGAAATTGGAATGAATGCTCCAAATAGGAAGAGGGTAAGTTACATGAACACATGGGTGAAGAAAACGTCAATCAGAGAAAGCGAGCTCTTTTAACATGCTTGAGCAAGAACAAAGAGCCTCATGTGGCTGAACTCTGGTGAGCAAGTGAGCAGATACGGTCAGATGCTGCAAGGATTTACAGTTCAGTTTGAATAAAAGAAGAGACATTCTTACAGATGTGTGACTCTGAGGCCTAACCTAACCCTTATTGACACTTGAGTTTTAGGGGCTCATTACTAAAATTCTTGAAAGATGAGATTTTTAATCAGACCTTCATGGCTGGGCTTGGCCTTGGCTTTTAGAGCCTTATCATGAACTGAGAGAATGGCCCCAGTCTTCCAGCCCAGTGGCCATTGGCCCCCAAGTATGAGGTAGAGGAACCAACACCATGGGCCAATTCCCACATGCGCCCTCCAGCCCTGGAAGAGCTCCGCTTTGGCTGTTGCCTTAATGTCCCATTCACTCTTTGGGAGAACCCTTGTTGCTTCCAACTCAGGTGTCAGCTTCCACCAACCATGTGCAACTTTTTGTTTGGCTTCTTGGGGCAGTGTCCAAAACATTTTTTTTCTACTAGCAACCAATTATGGGAAGACAGAAATACAATAAGAAGTCATTTCCAGAACAAATATACTGTGGACTTTAGCTTACAGAGCTGCCAGGCCCTTGGAATACAGCCCTGACTGGAGCTTTACACAGAACTATAATGATTTAAAGAGTACTACAAACATATACCTTGTCCAACCCAAGAACTTCCCCTATCAAAATGCACATTAAATTATGGAGGAAGAGTGTGTTAAAATTAGTAAAGATGAAATGGATGATTCAACCACATATTACCTAGGCTAGATAAAAAGTTAAGTGCAGATGGGTTCCTGTTAGCCAAGAAAACAGGAACATTCACATTCACAAATCTACAAGTTCTGTAGTGCTGCTTAATAGCGGGAAGGCTTCTCCCCAACTCTGAGAAAAGAAACTAAGACAAGAGATCAGCCAATAGGAAAGGTCCCAGCTCTGCTGGAGGAAGTAAGAATGGTGAGCACCATTTTCAGTGTCTGCCTGAATTTCGAATCCAGCTGCTTACTCCAAGTCACCTCACTGGAGGAGAGACTGTCTTGTGCTCCCACCTATTTCCTATGAACGTAGGAGCAAAGCTGAACTCAGCAAGTTACTGTGCTCCTGGCTTTTCACTGTTTTTCTTCTCCTCCCCCACCCCATCCCTTTAGATCACGTATGTTTAGTACCCCCAACACTATGATGTCATTAGTGTCCAAGTACCCATTTATTTATTTTTTTATTTGGGAGTGGAGGAGAGAGTGCATGTGGTTGAAAGCACTTTGTAACTTAGTATCTGAGAAATCTGGTGCTGTTGAGGGTGACATTTCTGCATGCACTGAGAGAGTTCCTTCTAAGTGAATGGGAGAGAAGTATTCTTTTCTGTACATAAAGGGAAAAAAGTTTGCTTACAAGATGGAGAAAAGATTCAATTTTGCAAAAGAGTAGAATAAACATATTCCACTTAATGAGGCTGTTATAGACTTTCTTTGCCAAAGTTTTACATCTTTTGTTGAATTAACATAAAGGGAGCACGAGTCTAAGTAGAGATGCTCTGTTTGTACAACTTGTGTTTTGAACTGGATTTCCACTTGCTGTGATTCTTGAACATCCTCAGTTCACATTCATCTTTAATAAACCAAAAAAAAACTAAAAAAAAAGGAAGAGACATTCAGGATTCTTCAGAAAAAATGCATAATATATTTTACTTCCTTTTATATTAAATACACTTTACGTTTTGTTAAAATAGTGGCTTCATTTGGGAAAATAATATAGGGACATCTTGTATGTCAGTGTCCCAGTACTTCTAAAATGAACAATATTCAAAAAATAGCATAGTTTGTATACATGTCTAGCAGATTAATCACACATGTAGGTGTGTGTTCTCCACCACATCAAGATGCAGAACAATTTGTCACCACAGAGTCAATGTACTGTTCTTTTATAAATGACCAATCTGACACACTCTCCTCTCCCTAAACCCTGGGACAACCAGTCAATTTTCCTATACTAGAATTTTGCTACCCACAGTCATACAGTGCATAAATTTTCAGACTGGCTTTTATTTTTTAACTTAAGCAAAATTTTCCTGAGAGCCATTCAAGACGTTGCATATACCGAGAGCCTTGTCTTTTTTTTTTTTAAAGGGTGAGAAAGGGTCTCACTCTGTATCCAAGGCATACCCAGGAGCTCACTGGTAGATCCAGATTGGCCTCAAATGCATGACAACCCTGTTATGTCATCCTCCCAAATCCTAGGATTATATACGCTAGCTAACTCTCATGACTTCCATTCCTTTTATTTATTTATTCTATGGTTTTAGGACACCAAAGCTTGTTCATAGTCACTATGGTAGCATTTTTGTATTGTTTCCAGTTTGGGTTCTCTGCATACAGCTGCTATGAAAATTCATTTACAGATATGTGTCTGAACATGAGTTTTTATTTCTTTGGGATAAAGGCCCAAGGGTACAGTTGCCTGGCCATACAGTTCACTGTGAAGAAACTGTCAAAATGTTTTCAGGGTAGCTGTGTCATTTTTACAGACGCACTGTAAATGTATGAATGGAGCAGCTTGTCCACGGTACTTGGTGTCACTGCTACTCTCATTTTAGCCATCCTGATAGCTGGGGAGCTACATGTCAAGGGTTATTTTTTTATTTTTTTTAAACAAGCTTTTCCCCACACTTAAACTGTTTAAGGTAGGCAATTTTAATATATTCAAGAATAAAGCAAATTTCTAACTTTAAATCCTTTTCACCTGCATCTCCATTAATATAAATCTAGTGGTTGAAGAGAGTGCCCAGTTTGCCTTTTCAAAGGGATTTCACTGCCCAGGTGCTTATAGTCTGGCAAGTTCCTTCTTAATGGTGAATGCCAGCCACTTGGCATGCCGTGTGTGTGTGTGTGTGTGTGTGTGTGTGTGTGTGTGTGTGTGTGTGTGTGTGTGTGTGATAGCGCTGTTTGTACATCTGTGTGTGTGA
>NW_008353490.1:671622-693064 GCF_000622305.1 Nannospalax galili | reverse complement strand
GTGTGTGTGTGTGTGTGTGTGTGTGTGTGTGTGTGTGTGTGTAATAGTGCAGTTTGTACAAACATGTGTGTGTGTGATATTGTAAAACAGGACTCTTGACAAATTCCTTTGAGAAATGACCCTACTGAGACTGCCTTCTTTTACTAGGATGAGGAGGTTTCAAATAAAAGAAGTGTGTTACCTGCCGTGTTGGAGAAAAGCTCAGATGCTGTGTGGTGAGTCCTAAGTAAGACTTCCCATAGCCTTATTTTCTTCTAGTCCTCGAGTTCCTAATTAAATTACCTTTCTCTATCAATGTTCAGTTTAAAAATCAAGATGTTTCTTGTCTCATTTCCGTGGTTGAAAGCTGGAGAAAAATACTGCGTGACATATTTTCTGGACTCCCAACTGACTTTGTAAAATGCTCACTATGGCTCTTATTTTGAAATGTATCCAAAGAGGAAAGATAAAAGCAACGGAATTCATCACATAATTAAGGAGATGTAGGTAAGTGAGAAGAGTAGTTTAGAAACCATTACAGCAGGGGATGGGATGGAGAACTGTGATCAGATTTCCGGTATCTTTCCAAAGTTAGAACCAAGATAATGATCATCATCATGCATGGAAATCCCATTTATGATGAAAGGTAGGTATCGAGAATGATTGACAGGGGCTAAGGAGACAGCTCAATTATTAAGTGCACTGGCTGCTCCTGCCGAGGGCCTGGGTTCCATTGCCATCACCCACATGTCTGCTAACAACTGTAACTCCAGTTCCAGGGGATACAATGCTCCTTCTGACCCAAAAATGTATTGCATGACATGGGAGCACTTGCATACATGTAGGCAAAATACTCATACACATAAAATTTAAAAAGTAAATAAATTTTTGAAAAGAAAAAAGAAAAGAATTTGGGGCTGGAGAAATGATCAGTGGTTAAGAGCCCCTGCTGCTCTTGTAGAAGACCTGGGTTTGGTTACCAGCACCCACATGGCAGCTAACAACTATATGTAATTCCAGTTCCAGGGCCACAACAGCATCTTCTGACCCCCATGGGCATTGCATGGCATGGGCATACATGCAGGCAATACACTCATAAACATTAAATTAAAAATAATAAAATATTTTTAAGAAAACAATGATTGTGAGTTTCATCTACCAAAGCAAACAAAAGTATGAGTTCCTAATTGTTGAAAAACTAATAGGTAGAAATTGTTATGAAAGCTTATCAGTAAATAACCTTTAGGAAGTAGATGTAAGCCCAGAATTTAGGAAAAAGTTACAAGTTGGTGATAAAATATAGTAGTAGCATGTTAATGCTGTTAACAGCAGGCGTCAGATATTGAGATTTAATGAGAAATCAGTATTGATTTTGGAGTTTGCAGTCAGGGAATGTATGTGCAAGTCAAATGAAAACCTGTGGGGGTTGATTCTCTCTTTCTACCAGGTGGGTCCCAGGAATGGAGCTCAAGTCATCAGGCTGAACACAAATAACTTTCTTTACCCAATGTGTAAGTAAATTTTTTGAATTATCAAAAATCACATTTTAACTTAGAAATTAAGATTCAGTACATTTTACTCCTTCTCTGTGGTGAGAACTACAAGAAGGAACCTAGCTGTCTTTTCTGCATTGCATAGTAACAGGACAATTAAGACTTAAGTGATAGTATCTGAGTTTATGATTCTGTTTCCTAAAGACACAATAAAAATCAGATGCTTCAACCTGCCAGTTGTCTTAACTATCACTGGGTCAGGGTCAGGTAAACCTATGCCAGCTGGCTTGAAAAATACCTGATTACTCCCAGCATGCTTTTGTCTGAGAGAAATCGTAACTGGAGAGTATAAAAAAAAAGCACATGCCTAAAAGGATTTTTTGCTTGTTAGTCCAACATCACATGCTGTTTAATGCCAACGCCTACTGTAAGATGCCTGGCCATACATCCTATCTACCAAGTTGTCACAGAGTGTGTTTAATATTAGTTAAAGAGGAACATTTATATTATATGGGCTATATGCTCAGTATCATTGCATTTCTTTGGAATTTAACTGAAAATTAAATATTTTTAATGTAATTTTTGGAAACCAAAAGTTTCATACTTACCTGTCGGTTTCATCCATTTTCTCATACCAGCATAAAGAGGAGCTTCTCCTCTTTATCATTTCCTTGTTAGTAACAGTATCAGATGAAAGTATTTCGGGGTCATGAGAAAAAATATGTCAAAGAAATATGGAGAATTTTTTTCAAAACCAGTATAATCTAGCAGATTAAAAAACAAAACTAAGGAAATGATTCAGTTTAAAAAATGCTGTGAAAATTGGCTACTGAACTCTTGAAACATTAAAATTAATGGAGATATCCCAGTATAGCTGAGCTTCTCTATTTATTAGACACTAGGCAGAGCCAAAGCTCTGAGATATGGGGGATCAATTTTGCTTGACTAGAACAAGGAGGCTTCATACAAAATACAACATTGGAGATGGGTTTCAGATAGTGAAATGACATTTGCCAGGGAAAAAAATGTCAAAGGCTTTTGGGAAGTTACTCAATTTCAGCACTAAATAGGTAAAGGAAGGAGAAGACTAGCTACACAGTGGAGAGCAGTTGCTGCTCTTCCAAAGGGCCTGATTTACTTCCAAGGGCCTGCGTTGGGTGGCTTATAATGGTAACTTTAGCTTCAGGGTATCCAAAGCCTTCTTTTGGCCTCTACTACTGGTTTCTCTCTCTCTTTCTCTCTCTCTCTTTCTCTCTCTCTCTCTCCTCTCTCCTTCTCACACACACACACACACACACACACACACACACACATACACACACACCAAATAAAAATAAATTTCTCTTTTAAAAAGAGTTCATGGCTAGTCTTAGCTACAAAACAAATTCCAGACCAGTATGGGCCACATGAGTCCCTATTTCAGAAATCCAAAATAATAATAATAATGTGCTATAATAAAAGCTTCCAGGTTAAAGATACTCTTGATTTTTTTTTCTGTTACTTGTCAATTAGGCAGATTGTCATGAAATTAAGTAGGGTATCTGTTATTGAATATGTTCAGTATTAAACACAGCATAACTTTTATATGTTCTGGAACTTCTATCAAGTTGATTCACAAATGCATGGAAGACAAAATGCTTTACAATCCCAGGTGGCCTGAGAAGTGGAATTAGCTTAGTCACTCATTATACAGTTTCCTCCTGTTAGGTCTGCTAGTGCATATGAAATTTAAATTAGACACCTTCAATATTAGGAATCAGTTAAACTATGCTGAATCTCTTTTGTTACAAATAACATTTCAAAACTATTCTTAGTTTAAATGACAATAAATATTTTTCTAAATTTTTTAATAGAGCAATCTCCAAAATTTTAAATGTGACACACCTTTCTTATATAAATAAATAGAAATTCTAGTTGAACTATTCATGAAATGAACTGAGTTGATGCTCGGTGGTATCTGATGCATTTTCAGTTTATGTATCTTCCACAGTCCTGTATCTTATCCATCATTTTCCAGGATGTCAAGATCATGTGATCCTTTGCTCATTTTCAGTATTTTATTTTCAATGAAATCGCATGTGGAGATCCCTATACTGCTGAATAAAAACATTGTTCTACAGAGTTTGGCAATATGTTAAAATATCAATTCTCCCCAAATTGCAGAAATGGTAATTGTACCCATGGATAACTTACTTTAACACAATTTCACATGTTTCCTAACAATTAGTATTTTAAAGCCAATGACTTTTTTTCCAAATAATTTTTAATACAAACATTGCTTTCTCTGTAATGACACCTGTCAAGAGTGACAGAAATATTTAAGGAATTCAGATTTTTGCATCAGCTCAGGTTTATACAAAATTTGTATTTAGTTCATCATAAAATAGATATTTTAAAAACTGAAATATTTCAGAAACTTATTTTCATGTGGTTTATACTCTTATTTCTCTCAGAAGTACCTATTTATTTATTTATTTATTTATTCATTCATTCATTCATTCATTCAGTTTTGAGACAGGGTCTTTTACTAGCTTGGAACTCACCAAGTAGACTATGTTGGCTTACCAGTGAGCCCCAGGGATCCACAATGTCTCCACTTCCATCAGTAGAATTACAAGAATGTGCAGCCACACCCAGCTTTTCCAGTCTTTTAAAAATTTGGGTCCTTTGGCTCAAACTCAGGTCCTCCTGCCTACAAGGCAGGCACTTTATCAAGTGAGATATCTTCCCCCGGCCTCTTTTCTAGCATTTTTACCATTTGAATAATCCATCTATATTGTAGACACGCTTTAGTACCTACATTTATATAAGGCTCACCCATGTTTGAAGCCTGTTGAGAACTCATGTATACCAGGTCAACACTCTACCTCAATCTATACAAAATCAGCCCTCAGGGGTATTTTCTTATTATTTTTATTTTTTAAATATTTTATTATTTATTTATTTATTTGTTTATTTATTTTATGTGTATATGTGTATTGCCTACATGTAGGTAAGTGCACCTGTGTCGTGCAATGCCCGTGGAAGACAGAAGAGGCTGTCCGATCCCCTGGAACTGGAGTTACGTACAGCTGTTAGCTGCTATGTGGGTGTATGAGTATATTGCCTGTATGTATGTGAGTACACCTGTGTCATGCAATGCCATGGAGGTATTTTAACCAAAAAAAAAAATGATATGTGAAGAATAACGTGACTGTCTTGTTTTCTGGGTTTCAAAAGCTTAATAAAGTCTTTATTAATTACTGTGGGGACATTATAACTTTAAATATTTCTTTAAATGACTGATTTATAGACATTGGTTGATGTTAAAATGAGACTAATAAGAAAGAACAATTCATTTGAACATCTGCTCATCTGTCCCATTAGAGTTTCAGTATGTTCGTTCCAGTCTGATGGTGTGGTGTGAATCTGAACAAGCCGCCTCAATTGAAGTTCTTTTCTGTTTGGAGCAGGGAATTCAAAAACCCTCACCAGGGAAATATGAGAAAGCCTTCCTTCTGGATTTAAAACTTGCTTGGGGCTTGTTTTATGTGCTTAAATGGTAAGCATCATAGAAAATATTATGTGGGCTCCTAAGTTTGCATTTCTGTAAATTCCATTCCTAAAGACAAACCCTAGTTAACTTTTAAATATGGTACCTCCCATTTTTATCTTGAAAATAACATTTACCATTATAAAATGTCCATGACATTATTAAAATTTTAAATAAATTTAAAACAGTCCATTAAAAACAAAACATATATATTTTGTCCTTTAAAGTAATAGACCAAGAGGAATCAGTTCTAGAATTCTGTGTTCACTGTGTCTCTAAAGCTTACTTTATTATCAGTCTCACACAGCTGCACACAGTCCGTTTTAATTTATGAACCCAGACTCCTCCTCATGGTGGGTAGAACAGATTTATTACCTGAATCGTGTCAGGCACCTCATATTGGTTCAACAAATATTTATAAATGAAATGCAACTCATATTCACTATTTGAAAAAAAATCAGGAGAGTTTCCAATCACAAGAGAACATTTTCACCATCAGTAAATTAGAAGGGGACATAAAAGCTTTTGGTTTAAATAATTTTTTGTTCAGTTTTCAGGAAGAGAGATTTTTTTAGAGTCAAATAATTTTAATTAATGTAAAATGTGATATGAGTATAGATTTTTACATCCAATCTATTTGTTCCCAGCCCTTGTTACTGAAACCACCTACTATTCTTTTTAAAGTGTCACTAAATTAACCTGTAAGAGTGATATACAACTATTAGTGAATTTCTGTGTTTCGGATGACTTATTTTTGAGTTCCAGTGACCGATACACTGCATCAGTGATCTTTAGCACTGTGCATACAGCATGCATGCCTCTTCCTTATAACCCAAAACATTAGGTGGGTGGCATCAGAAAAGCATAAGCAATCACTGTAGTAGTTTAAGTATGGAATAAATTGACTAAAATATGAATCTGATTGTTAAAGATACCCTTAAAACAGAGAAAACTCAGAACAAGCATATCCTGAAACTTAAATGTAAAAAATGAGTCGGTTTCACTGAGATGCAAGATACAAAAATTATGTCAAGTTCCTATGTTAATGGAACTGACCCTGGGAAGACGAGACAGTCTGATTATGCAGGGTCTGAACAAGAGAGACCCTTCCCTGAGCTCAGTGCCTCAATGCGGCCTACACGCTATAAACACACATTCATAATGGGATTGGGGAATATATGCATGCAGCTGTCCTTCAAGAGAGCTGAGAGTCCAGTGTAGAGAGCCCTAAGGTAGGACTGAAGACAGAGCATGCAACCTAGGTTTCATGAAGGAGGCTGAATTGGTGAGTAAACCTGCATCTGACTTAGCATCCCTGGTGGTGATAAGTGTGCAGCTTGACTTCTGTGTGCTTTAATTTTTTAAATAATAATTGTTAAATTACTTAACAGCTAATGAATAAATACACCTTTTGAGAGCATCATTAACAAATTAAGTAAAATAAGCCTCAAATTTTCCCTGTGGCTGGGGAACATCTCTCTCCGAGGTGTCTCCCCAGATAGCATTTCTCAAGTGGCATTGCTTGCTCTACCAATTTGTACCAAGGCAATCAAGTCCCATAAAAACAATGAACACCGAGCAATGACATCCGTCATGAAGCCTGAGTTAGTGTGACAATATTGTAGTTAGCAGGGCTCTAATGGGAGATAATCATGCAAGAAAGAAACTTCAAGACGACGTAACAATGGTACCTCCATAGCATCAGCATCACTATCAAGGTCATCAGTATCAGAGGAAGAAGGAAGAGAATTCAAGTTGAAGAGGACAGAAGGGGAAGAAGAAGGTTAAATAATTTCAGTAGTGTCCTATTACAGGAAGCAAAGCCTCCTTTGTACTGTATGACATCATCTCTTGATTGTTGAGAAAACTATGCAGTAAATTTGTGTTTGAGCACTTACACAGTTTATATGTTTAGAGACATTTACATATCATATCTATAGACCAGATAGCACACACTCAACATCGTGTTCCAGGGGCTATATTAAAATCTTAATGTGCACAGCTTAATTTAATTTTCCTTAAAACTTGTGTATTTGGAACTATTATAAGTTCATTAAAAGTACTAATGAGCTGGAATATTTTTCCAAGTTTCCTTACATGTTTGTGAAAAAAAAAACATGTTTAGGATAGTTAGATAAGTATAATCAGTTCACAAAAAGATTGTATTTTATATTGCCTAACCTCAGACTGCCCCTAAGACTAATTTACAGAAACTCTGGGAGCAGAAAGGGAAATGAGAACTGGGTTTTTGTGGGTTGGAAATTCTGAAAAGGGCATATGATACCACAAATTAAAGTAAATAAAATTTTTAAGGTAAAATTCTACTAATTTACTCTTTTCCTTGGGACCATGACTTTTATTTAATACAGATATATGCCTATATGCTTACACAAATACCCACAAAGTTAATCAGCAACACTTGGACAAAGTGTTAATTTTGTTTATTAAAGTTACTCACCTGCTGCAATTTAATAATGCCGAGAATAAAATGAAAGCAGTTTAGAAATTTTAATGGAAAATAATAGAAATGAAATTGAATTTCTGAAGAATTATCACTCATAGATAATTTAGTATAACTGAATACTTTATATCAGCAAATACTTTCACGATAATTTTATTTGTTATTTCTCATTTCTGGAGTACTTGTTCCATTAAGCATACAATTCTGTTGTTATATGGACTATATTTAAAAATTAGCAATTAGTTGCCTGACTAGAAAATAAGCCATAAATTTTCAAAAACTTTTTTGATTTTACATCAAGATGTGGTATTTGTGATTGTGGTTTCTGAATCTAGTCCTTTCTCACATTTGATATTACTGTTCTGCCAAAGAAAGTGAATAGTCTGAAATGAATATAAAATTCTCAATCCTTAATGCTCATAAGTTTATATTTTGTATGACGACTTATATTAAATAAAATGTTGTCTTTTAACAGGCCACCACTAATTGCAAGACATAAGCGGCTATTAAAATTAATTTCTCTGGGCTGGAGAGATGCCTCCGTGTTTAAGAACACTGGTTGTTCTTGCAGAAGACCCAGGTTCAAATCCCAGTACCCACATGGCAGTTAACAACTGCCCCCCCCCAGGGGATCCAACATCCTCGTCTGACCTCCACGGGCATTGCACAACACGGGTGCACTTACCTACATACAGGCAATACATGCACACACATAAAATAAAAAATAATAAGTAAAAATATTTAAAAAATTAAATTCCCTGAGAAAGTACAGTCTAGAAAACTCTGGATGTATTACATTAATTCATGTTCATTTACACCTTGCATCTTGAATTTCAGCCATCTCACTTCATGTAAAAAAGAAAAGACTTTTATTCTGTCTTATGTAAATAAATCACTTTCAATTAGGTAATAAGTTGTTGCCTAATGAAAATTGTCCAAGTCAAATTGGTAAGTACTGTGAAACTGAAACACATAAATGTAAACATTAGGTGACTGTAGCAGGAGGCCTCCAAAGATGGTGCGGACTCAGAGCCCTGGGATTCAGCCAGAGTTCACTTCATTTCTTGGTCTGCAAATAGCCTGCCAAAAGGAGCCCATGCCTCCGTACCTGCTCCTGAGCCCAGTGACTGCTGACAGACTGCATGGCAGGGACCAATCAGAAAACGATACACTGACTAAAGGGACTTGGGGGTGGAGAAAAGGGAAATATAAGGCCTGACCCCTCCTGAATTAAAGGAGCCTGCAGCACCTGGCCTAGTGCTTGCTTCTACCCTGTGTGTGTTTTGTGTTGTGACTCCCTGCCTCTTGCCCCCTCAATTGGCAGGGGACGCGATCCACGTTAGGGTCTTCACAGCTGGCCTGAGGAGAACCCGCAACAGGTGACAGCTAAAAGTGAGCTATTCTAAGATCTTAATGTGTGAAGAAGAGTCCAAATTTTTATAAGATAAAGTCTAACAGGGAAAATTAAATCCCCATTTGCTCTTTACCCATAATTTCTTATAAGAACCTGAATCATTGTATGCACAGTACTGACAGTCATGCCTATCTGGTGATGCTGCCTTTTAAGCTGGCAGATTATATCATGAGTGGAACTCAGAGCTCCTGGACCAATCAAAGACTACAGGGGTTACAGATATTGGGCTGATTAGCTTCTGATCAGCATTCTCGGGGCTCTTGCTGTTTGTTTTTATTTAAACATTCGTTCTCAACAGCACTCAGCAAGTGCAAGGGCACAAGTGGCAGAGAGAAGCTGAGAAATTAAGCTTCTTCCTACACATCTCCAACGAACACACAATCATGCTTAGCTGGCTGCCCAGACTAGCCTGGGTGGGCCCATCTCCACTCCCCACCTCTCCCATACTCACACTTTCTGAGCAGGTCCCTGTTGTTGCCACTAACAATATACAACTGAAGAAAATATTTTTATGAGTTAACAGAAATGAAAAAAAAATTAAAAAGCATTAAATTAAGTGTGGAGTTGACTAAAACAAATTGTCCAAGACTCAGGTTATTATAGTTTGTAAGATGGCCAACATAGCATAATTTCATGTGACTACAGGCAATAAAAATATACCCTCTTTATAAGAACACACTAATAATTTGAGTATTTATAATTAATGAAAAATGATAAATATGCTTGTGTCTATGAAGTTAGTAAATTATAAAACAGAAAAAATAAATGATTATTACAAATGAACCATGAAGGAGAAATATGAAAAAATAAGGAATAATATAAAATTAATAATTATAAATATTATTATAGGTATCAATGTAATTCTTGTGAATCAGGATAAATTTTAAAAGAGTGAACTCTTTAATGGCATATGTAACATTTTTCTGAGACACAGTCTCACTCTTTAGTTCTGGCTGGCCTGGAATTCACTGTGTAGACCAGGCTAGCCTCCAACTCACAGAAATCCTCCTGCCTCTGCCACCTGAGTGCTGGGATTGAAGTAAAAAAGAAGGAAATCAATAACAGCTAGAGATGACACAAAGCAATCCATTTCCAAGTGAATCAATGACAAAATGAAAAATAAATTGCAAAATGAAATAAGATATTTTCAACTGATTGATTGACAATGAAAATGTGATACAGTAAAGCACATTAAACACAGTTATATAACTGGGTGAAGTTATAGATGCTAAATTGTCTTCATGGAAATTTTTAGAGAAAATTCAAAAATATTTTCAAGAAAAAAGAATGCATTATTACCTCAGTAGAAACACTGGTATTAGCAAAGTAGTCATTTCAGGAAATGTCTTCAATAAGCTGAAGCAAAAGAAAGAAAAAGTATCTAAAACATCAAAGAAAAAAAATAATAAAGTTAACCAGCCTTTGTAATGTAGGAACATGGAAGTCATTTGTCCACAGGAGGTGGTTCAAAAAGATATACATAGAATAGAGAATTATGAAAATAGGCTGGTCTATAAGTCAAAATATGATGCTATAAAATGAAAACCCTGAGGTTTTTTTTTGTTTTTGTTGTTAGTTTATTTTATGTGTTTGCGTGTATTGCCTGCATGGAGATAAGTGCACCTGTGCCATGCAATGCCTGCAGAGGACAGAAGAGGCTGTCAGATCCCCTGGAACTGGAGTTACAGACAGTTGTTAGCTGCCATGTGGGTGCTGGGATTTGAACCCAGGTCTTCTGCAAGAAGAGCCAGTATTCTTAACCACTGAGCCATCTCCAGCCCCACTCTGAGTTTTTTAAAAGGAAAACTGCTAAGTAATGTTTTATCATGAAGATGTGAAGAAGTCACTAGTGCCTCTAACAGGTTCTAGCTATTACTCCAATGTTGGTCAGTTTTTATGAAAAATAAATTGATGTATGTCTCTGCAATGCTATTTTTGAGTTCAGCCCTCCTGTGAATGAAACAGGATATTTGCATGGGGGTCTTGATAATAGTGCAATGTTCTAAATAGCTTTATTTATTAAAAAATAGCATATAATGTATATATTTTGATTGCAGGATTGTCTTATTATTTCCACAGACTTGTGCAATCATTACTATGTAAAATAAGAACATTTTGAAAGTGAAAGGAGGGTTTAAACCTGTTATCTAACACTAGTGGGATAATGAAGTTAATGTATAAATGAAATCTTATTTGTAATAATGAACTACTTTTAAAAATCTATCTTTGTGGAAACCTCCTATTGTAAAATATCTCTAAATTTGCAAATACAGATATAAAAAGAGCTTAAATGGCATTAGCCTAACAGGGATAATATCCCAGCTAGATACCTCATCCTAGCAAATAAAACCCCAAACAAGGGATGAATATGTTATCTCCATTTGAGTTGTTGGCCAGTGGGATACCACTGGCCTCCAAACATTACAGGATATTTTCATTGTTCTTGGCTACCCTCTGAATCTTGATGGTTAGACTCTATTACTGAAGATGACATAGTCTTGATTCATAAAACCTGGAGAAGTTAAGGGGATATACACCTGAAATCATTCCTACTAGCTAGCTCTCATGATGCTGGAAGGTGCTACTCATGCAATAAAATGAGAAAAGCAATTATCAGTATTATTAACCCTAAGAGCTAAAATAATGATGGGCCTGGCAAGATATGCTCACTGGCGCAATAGTGGCATGGATGATATAGGAATAACCACCCACCCACTGGTTTGATTTAAGGCTCACTCCACATAATAAAACCCATAGTTTTCATAGTTTGGGACCAAGAACCTAGGTTCTTCTAGGGTAGAAATTGATACTAATATTGTATTAAATATGAATAGAATTCAAATGACTTATAATGACATTGCAATACCCACAGATTAGTGCCTCTCTCAGCCTTCTTCAGAGAAGCTTCTTACAGTAGATAACAGTTAACACAGAAACTTACAACTAGTCAACATGCAGAGAATAAGAGACTTCAGAGTGCTCAATTCTAAATGGGACATCTATATCACACCCCTCCCATCAAGTTTCAAGCATCTCCATGGAAGAGAGGGCAAAAAGATTGTAAAAGATAAAGTGGTGGACCATTACAATGAAGCAGGAGGACAGTTGCACATATGAACTCATAGCATTTATGACAACATGCACAAGACCCAAGTTCCATCCAGACAAAATTCCAGTATCAAGTGGGAGAGAGAGGTGGGCATAAAGTCCCACCCTAGCTGAGGATCTATAGGCATTTGGTAGTTCCTGGGAAAGAAAGAGGTAATTTTCTTTAGGGGTTGACCCTGGTAGGTTGACCATAATTCTGGGCAGGTCCACACCCAAGAGTGTTTGGGCAAGGAGTTGTGGGAGAGGGAAAATGAACAAAGTACATGGTATGAAGTTCTTAAAGAGTTAATAAAAAATTAATAAAATAAAAATTAAAAATAAATAACATGCATTTTTGTGTGAATATGATGTGTGTCTACAGGTATGTACACATTCATGTGTATAAACGTAGCCATGCACATACCATAGCATGTGTATGGAGGTCTGAGAGCAACCTTGGGTTTTGGTCCTCACCTTCCTTGTTACTGGACACAGAATCTCTTTGTTGCTCAATACTGCATATGCTAGGTCACTGGCCTGCATGACTGGGGAGATCTCCTCTCTTTACCTTCTGCCTCTCCTGTGGTAGCCTTGGGATTACAGACACTTGTGCTAGAGGGGTAAGAGGGTCAGACTTTTACATAAGGAGCAACTGATAACATAGGAATGGGCATTAGTTTTAGAATTATTGTCGAAAATACTGTGTGCACATGTTTTGTGAATATTATTTTAGGGTTTGGGGGTTTGGTTTCTACATATGTGCTTGTCATGTATGTACACTTATGCATGTTTTAATTTATGTGTGCTCATACATGTGTGCATACCTTTGGTGAACCCAATGGTGATCTGGGGTATCTTCCTCAATTACTCTGCACATTATTTATTGAGACAGACTGTCTTGCTTATCTCAGAGATCATTCCTGCTGGCTGGTCTAGCTAGCCAGCTTGACCCTGGGATCCTCTGATGGCTGTGATTACAGGTAGTTTCCAGATCTACTTGGCTTTTTATATGCATTCTATTCTGAAGTCTGGTTTTCGTGCCTCTGTGACAAGTACTTTATACACTAAGTATCTTCTCAGCACTTGTTTTTATGTTTAGTTGAGCTTTAAAATGATGTATCTTTGCTATTTTTAAATAGGCACAGTTATTGTTAATAAATGTGTATATCTGAATATGTGGGGTGTGAAAATGTCTTAACTGAAAATATGAAACAGTACTATCTTTTTGAAAGTGTTTGATCATTTAATTATACATCTTTTATCATAGGATGTTCTTGAATCATAATATTTTGATATGTAGTGAACTTGAATGCATTTATTAATATTTCTTCAGAAATGGCATCTAATGGAGATTACATCCATGTACAGGCTTATAATCTAATAAGGTAAGGGCTGTCTATAACACAGCATGAATTCCTTTTTGTCTTTTCTTCTGTCCATATTGAAAGCTGCTGTCAGGAAAACTGATACTCGCACTGTGGCCCTTGAATGGAGAATTGTATCAATTTTTATTATGTTTAATTATTTTTCATAGGTCCCAGATGCAAAGGGGTGACTTGACTAAATGAAATACACAATTCGAATGGGACAAGTCACGATAGGGATTATGAAGCACTACCTCTGATGCCAGGAGTCCATGAGCTATGAGCTGAGAAGAGAATGTAAAAATATCACAGTTCAAAAGGATTTATAACACTGTGACATATGTGGTCAAGGCAAAAGAGATACATCAGATTATAATGACATAACTTCATTGTTAAAATGTTTCTTATGACATGGTATGAAATGATGGATCTCCCTTCAATAATCTTTGAAAACTCAATTATATATTTAACTCTGATTTTTAAGGACGTTATCACTTTAAAAGGGTGATTTCATTCACCCACTTACTCATTTTTTTTTACAGTACTTGAGATCACACCCAAGGCCTACCTCATGCTAGGAAAATAATCAAATTGAGCTACTCACCAACCCTGACAGGATATCTAAATAGATTTTACTCAAAGCAGAATGTGTATAAATGATCTTTCTGGATCTGCAGAGGTGGTTTGTTGGTTAAGCACCTGTCATTCATAAGAGAAGGCCTGAGTTCCTAGGCCCAAATCCATGTGAAAAGACGGGTGTGTGGCACCATGTACCTGTAACCCTAGTGCCAGGGTTCAGGGACAGCCAGATCCCTAAAGCTTATATGCCAGCCAGACTAGCTTCATGAATGAACTTCAGATTCATTGAACAAGCCTGCCTCAGAAAATAAAGTGGAAAAAGGTGTGGGAAAGATACCAGACGTCAACCTTGGGCCTCTCCATACTCCCACACACTTGCATGTGCACCACTGCACTATATGCACAGACCTACACCAAGTACGTACACCACACAATCACATACATATACACACAAACACACGCATTGATCCTTCTGATAAGTTTGCTTCCATTTTTAATCTTGTTATCTGCTTAAGAAGGTAAACCCAGAATTTCACTTTTTTTTTTTTCCTCTACTATTCAAGCAACAGGCAGGATTCCTGGATGTTTGTTGTTTGGTTTGGTGAGTTTGGAGTTAGAGTATAATTGTCAGCTTCCGATTGGTATAACAAAATGCCTGAAATAACTAAAGCACTGCCAGTAATAAACTCTCCACACACTCCCTCAGTCTGCCTTTCAGTACAAGCTGATGAGGGGAGGTTTGCAGGACAAAGAGATGCAGGATGGGATAGAAGCAGGAACTGTGCTTGTATCTATGACAGCAGGCGTGATGAAGACCACCCAAGAGTCCGTTCGTCGGCTGGAAAAAGGCCCTGCTTTCTGCTCATTTGCTTTGCCTTCTCACAGTGCCAGACAACCCAAATCCCCAGCAGATGAATGGTCTGTGTGGGCTCCGGGTTTCCATCCTGGAGCGAAATTTCAAGATCGTTGATAACTCTCTGCTCTGCCAGCCCTTCCAGCACATTTATAACCAACTCATGCAAAAGAATTCCCTGGACTAGAAATATCTCCAGTAGTTTCATTTTCCTTGATTGAACTGAGATTGACAAAAGAATGGAGATTGAGAAAGAAATGGATTCTGGTCCCCTAATTTTACATGAGGACTACAGATACTAGAGAGAGCTAATATGAGCTCCGTGTGTGATATGGAGTCAGTGCTATTTTCGTTAATACCATGGTCATTGTCTTTATAATTTACATATAGAAAATAGTTCAAACTAATCTTTAAAAAAATATATATATATATGGTCTTAGGATATTGCATATTGTCATTACCATTCATAATTGCAATTAGACATTTTTACTCTGTTCAAATGACTTCTTCTGTGATGGAGATTCATAAATATCCATATGTAGAGGCTGGGATTTCCAGAATTTTGCAAGGATTACATCTTTAGTTTGAATTCCTTCTTTAAATTTTTCCAAAGTGAAAAAAGAAGCCTATTTCTTTCCTTAAAGAATCATTTTTTTATGTGTTTATAAAGGCATCTCAAAAGCTCTCTTATTTTTAAAATTAAGCTAACCATGCATTGTTTATTTCTGTCTAAAACATAGCAAGGGAAGCAACATAACTGATTATTTTCTGTGTCTGTCTCTGAAAAATATTTAAATTTCTAAAATTACTTCCCCCAAATAATTGCTTTAAATTGAATTTTTCTATTTGTAGGGAGTGTGTGTGTGTGTGTGTGTGTGTGTGTTTTAGCATGTGTGTGGCTATATGTGCGTACATGCATATGGAGGCCAGATATCAAAGTTGGGTTTCCCCCTCAATCACTGTCCATTTTATATATTCTCACTCACTTGAACCCAGAGTACACCAATTTGGCTACTTAAACTAGCCAGTTAGTTTTGGGGAACTCCTGTCTCCCTTGTATGTGGATTCAAAGTTAGCCATGACTTGATTCCTACACAGCATTTAGTTGGGGATCCTAATTCCAGTCTTCAAGGTTGTGGTACAAAGACTTTAGACACTGAACCATCTCCCAGCTTTTGAACTGAATAGATTAATTTATGTAAATAGATATAAATACAGTAGAGGTGAGCATATAGACTCAGATAATCACTAACTTTGGAATACTTTAATTAGATACAAATTACAGATGCTCCTTTACTTAAATAATAAAATTAATCAAAAATCATTGTGCTAAAGAAATCACCAATGAGCAAATTATTGTTAATAAAAAGAGCAAATGATATAGTCAATAGACTCTTTGTACTACAAAATAAAGGGAGTCTATTCTGTAGCCCAGATAGCACTAAAGAAAAATCCTAACAGGGTTCAAAGATCATTTGTTTTTGTGATCTAAATTCAGACAAATGCTAAAGTCTAACCCACTTTTGTTGAATATGATCCTTGTGAATTTAATACTGGGTTATCTTTATGGTGCAGGCCAAAGGAAGGTATATATGATACAACAGCATTGGCAAAGCTAGGTATTAACTGGAATGTTTAGATGTCCACAGAAGAAAGCCTAAGCCTGCTGCTCCAGATGGCAGGTGATTGTGAATGCTTGTTCCTGTTATAAAATACATCTGACCACAAGGCTGAAAATCTAATAAAAATGGCCGTATGAACCTTCATAAATCAAAACACATTTATTTCTCTTGCAAGGATTTTCTAGGGTAAGGCTACCATAAATGAAACCCATTAAAACCAGGGGCATACTAACACTGGAACACATACTGTGATAGCTATATAATATGGAAAAAGATTTTCTTATGGCCAGAATGTCTTATGTGCTTATGCAAACATTTTTTATAGAGAATTGCCAAATGTAGACATTTATTACTGCAGAAGTAACAAATGGACTAGAAAGTACATTTACAGGCAACTTGCTTAGTTCTCAAACCTAAGACATTTTAGATGTCCTCAAAAGGAAAAAAAAGTCAAGTGCTAATGCTATTGTACCCTCAGAGGCAGAAAGTGAAGCTTATGGAGGGTGAAATGAGAGTTACTAAATGATGCAGCTCAACTGCTTTTACTATCTAAGTGAAATGCAAAAGAGCTTGAGAGAGAATTCAAGAGCCAATTTTTCTTTCCTGTAAAAGGTGACTAGGTTATAAAAGGGTTTCACAAATTCAATAAAGTAATTGAAAGATATTTATCCAGATAGTTTGATATTGCATACATCAAAATAAATTATTCCTTTTATTTAAAGGAGAACTTGCATTTAGACTGAGTCCTCATGGCCATATGAACAGTACTTGTAAATGATATGCTAGATGAAGCCTCCATCTGTGGTTTAATGTTTCCAGGTTTACTCACAGAAGACCCTTAGTGGGGATATGTCACTCATTTATCAAAATGGGAGTCTTCATTTGAGGGACATTAAAGTACTGCTAAAATAAAACAGGGAGTTTGGATATAATGATAAGAATCATTATATTTAAAGAAGTTAAGTAATTTACATCCATGTTTTATTCAGTAATATTAATACGTTCACAAACTAGTACCAAGATTTCATGAGATATATTGAGGCCTTGTAATCAACAAGGAAGATATATTGCTCACAAATCTTCCCTTTAGTGAGAAGAATGCTATTTCCACACTATAATAGTCTCCATATTTTGTGAGTAGTATATGAGTGTGCATGAAGAAGGTACCTGGTTTGTTCAGGACAACTGACATACTTCTTGTTCTTTCATTGTTTGCCAAAAGTGTAATTCAAAAGAATTAATTGCCCTTTTTTGTTGATACTATTATTCAATATTGAATGAAATCTTTATCAGTTTCTGGAGTAGACAGAATCATTATTGTTTTTGTTTCTGTTTTTGGAGAGCGGGTCTCCCTGTAGCCCCAGCTGACCTGGAGCTAGCTATTGTTGACCATGTTGGTCTCAATCTCACTGAGATTCACCTGCCTCTGCCTCTAGAGTGCTGGAATTAAAAGGGTGTACCACTATGCCAGGAAAAGATATATATTTTTCTGAATTATGACAAAGAGAGTATAGCAGAGGACAGGAAATATATTCCAAATTGTGTAGTTATTAACATGATTTCGGAAAAGGCACATTTTTTTGACAATTATTTGTTAAATGGGAAAATGTCTGAATATTTACTTAATACTTCCCAATAATTTTAAAGGTATATGCTTACCTTATTTTGCTTCGATTTGGGCATGTTGTAGACCAGATATTCTTCTCATTTTCATGGAAAAGAGACCAGAAATCTGAGTTCAGTGTGCCAATCCAGTCACACTCATGTGAGGCCTCTCTACCTGACTAGTAATGGTAGCAGTATCCCTGTACCATTTTTTATTATAGAAAGAAAGCTCTTTACTATATCTTTTTAGACTAATCTTCTGGGACCAAAGCTTCACCCCACCTAACCTCACCCAAATCTAATTGCTTCTCAGCGACAACATTACCAAATAATGCCACAATGGATGCTATGTGAGGAGAGTCCTGGCTTGGGGATTTACTTGGCAGCTTTGGTATCAAGACTTGTAAGCAAACTCCAAGGTGGCCTGACGCTTGCCCCATGTTGCCCCACCCAGTGAGTTCCCCATTTCTTTGTTCTCCTGCACAAAACCTGCCCAGTTCCTCATGGTGTGCTCTCAGTGACTGCTGGCCTAACCTTTAAAGTGATTGGCTACATTAGCATTCGTGGAGCCTGGTGATTGGTACCTATTCCCTATAAAGCCTGCTGCACTTCCTAATAAACTTTAGATCTGCATCACAAACCCTGGTCTCTGGTTGTCTGCATGTTGTCCGATTCCACCACTTCATCCCCATCTCCAAGGACCCCAGATATTGCAACAGCTGCGGTAACAGCAGATGTATGGAAGTGGGGAGAGACAAATATTCAGTGCATAACATTGGCGATGCACAGAATAGAGATTTTAAGAGTCTAGATTCTATCATCTGAGTAAAAGATCCAGGTTTACAAATCAGCCCAGCTCGTACTGTCACTGTCATTTTTGGTGTATCACTTCTGCTCTATCTGAAGGATTCTAAGCAGTACCTCCTTCCCACCAGCATTTTTCTCCCCAAGCAGTAATTTACTGCATTGTAAGAAACTTTCCTAAGAAAAGGTGGAGTATATTCTACCATATAAGAAATGAGCCATCAAGCAACAAAACTTTCCTTTTCAGAACTATTTCTTCATAGATTGCTGACAGTTCTCCATTAAAATATCCTAAACAAGACATATATACAATTTTCTCTATGGGTCAAGAAACATTGTAGAACCTTGAGGGAGCAGAAAGAAAATAAGAAATGGAAATAGGAAGAAGGACAGTTAAATGCCATTTCAGGGATAGACACAGTCCTTGCAATTAGAAACTCATACGAGTCAGAGATGCCTGTCCTTGTCAGTAAAAGAATGGGACCAGAAAGAGCAGTTTCAAGTACAGAAAGAGAAAGGGTCAGGATCCCTCACACTCACTGCTGAACTATTTGCTTCTGATGTCAAGAAAGGAAATTAAGTCCTTTAGTTGGGCACCCACTGATTGATACCACCAGGCTCCAGGGGATTGTTCTAAATGAATAATCATACTGATAGTCCTTGTTAAACTAAATAGGTCACAAGACTAAACAAAAAGTCATAAATCTGGGAAAGAGACCTGTTGATTGATGGGGATTGAGAGAAAGGTAAGACAGGATACAGGAGATAGTAATCAGACTATTTTACAATTTCATACACATAAGAAATTGTAAAATAAAAAAAAATTAATCAAAGGAAATGCTTTTGACAGTCTAGAGAGGGAGCTTGCAGGAAGGGGAAACAAGCCGAATACAGAGAGACACCTGGGGAGAAAGAAACTGGAGTGTTCAAATTCTGATGCTGACTCAACCTCTGTCATTTCAGTGTGAGTGTATGGTGTCTGTGTGTGTGTATAGACAAAATATTTGAATTGTTTTTTTTATTAGGCACTAATTCAAGTTAGGCTCTTGTAACTGGAACATCAGCAGAGGCCTGACCTATTGTTACGTCACAGGTCATGTAGTTCCTTACCTCACATAAAAATTGTCAGTTAACACCAGGGCTGATACATACCAAATATTCCTGTTAATACATTTCCCATTAGTTTTTCTGTCTTAATTGAAAGACTCTATTTGTTCATTTTATGTGAAGAGCACAGAGTTGAATTTGAACAGAAAGGTTTGAACTCTCATTTAAATAAACACTAAAGTCCAAACACGTACCTTAAATCCTATTGTGTTCATTATACCTATGCAAGTATTTAAAGAGGGTAATTATCACTCTATATGTAACATCTCCTATACTTTCTGATGCATTAAGCATGATCAAAAATGTGGGTATTCGCAAGCTAGGTATAGGAACCTCAGCTGATCAGGCAAAGGCTATGGTGAAAGCAAAATTTCTTCTGCCTAATCCAGCTTCTGTGAAGCACCAGTTGAGATAAAAGAAGGAACAGGCTTCAAGGAGTTTTTAGAATATTTAGTTAAAGAATTTTCCAAATTGGCAGTACACATTCTATTCTTGTGGGTTTTATTGATTATTCAGTGGAGCAAAAATGGTCTGCTTTGTGCAGTCATCACTTGAAGCACTGTCAACATGTTCCACTTTCTTCAGTCCTTTTTGTCTAAGGAAAATAAATGGGAAAAGTAGGCAAATAGGGAACATTAAAGATTAGACATTAAGAAGATGCTTAATTAAGCTAAAACAACAAAGATAACCTGAAAGATAAAATCAAGGAATCAGGGAAATAATCAATGACTTTGGAACTTTTAGAGAAGGTAAGCAATACTGATGATCATTCTAGGTTGCCTGATATTTTGTATAATAAGAATCACTGAGAAAGGAAAAAGAAGTGATAGGAAAGAAAACTCACTAAATATTTTAAAACTCACTAAAATAATACAGAATTAGTAAATTAATGTAACTGATTTATGTAAAAGAAAGTAGCTCCAGTGATTCAAAAACCTATTGAGTAGAGATTTTAAGAAACTAGCTCCTCACAAGATTTCAGACCGTACTGTAAAAATCTCATTTTCTGGATAGTAACATACTAGTTATAACATAGAGAGTATATAGAGTGAAAAAGGATCATGAAGTGATCAGAACATTATCAACATTGGCATATTCTAAATCTTGCTTACATGAACTTACAGCAATGGTGACAGCATGCACAATACCAGTGAGAACTCAATCAGACAAAAATCCTGGAAATGCAGCAAGCCCCAATGTTAGCTGAATAACTATTCGGAAATTGATTGCTATTGGGTGAGGGAAAGCTGATCTTCTTTAAGAGAGGGACCCTAGATAGCCTGACTAGACTCCAGTGGATGAATTTGCACGGAGGGACATCAGGAGACACTAACGACTCCATAGACCTTAATATAAATGACAGAATATATGAAATTCAGTAGGGGTGGTATGGAATGGCACTGAAGTAGAAGGGAGTATAAAGATGATTACAATGTTATGTATGAAATACACAAAAATTCAATTAAAATATTTTTAAAAGAAAATATAAAAATATATCTGAGATCCTAGGAATGTTCTCATATACTCTTCTCTTAAAATAAG
>NW_008353490.1:670224-671311 GCF_000622305.1 Nannospalax galili | reverse complement strand
AAGTCAACAGAGCAGAGAGTTAACAGAGAGACATCTGAATTAAACAATACCATATATCAAATGGACCTAACAGACATCTACCAAGTATTTCACCCAAGCACCAAAGAACATACATTCTACTCAGAACCCCATGGAACGTTCTCCAAAATAGACCATGTACTGGGGGCACAAAACAAACCTCAACAAATATAAAAAGATTGAAATAATTCCATGCATTTTATCAGACCACAGTGCAATAAAGCTTACAGTCAACACCAGAAAAAGCCCTAATCACTACATGAACACATGGAGATTAAACAACACACTCCTGAATGATGAATGGGTCAAAAGAGAAATTAAGAAAGAAATAAAAGTATTCCTGGAATTAAACGAAAAGGACCACACAACACAACAAAACCTCTGGGACACACTGAAAGTGGTCCTTAGAGGGAAGTTTATAAGTGCCTACATCAGAAAATTGGAAAGAACACAAATAAATGACTTAATGTTGCAATTCAACACACTTGAAAAGCAACAGGAAATGAAACCCAAACCCAGCAGACAAGAAGAAATAACAAAAATTCTTGCAGAAATAAATGAAATCAAATGAAAGAAAACAATACAAAGAATCAACATTCCAAGAGCTGGTTCTTTGAAAAAATAAACAAGATTGACAGACCACTAGCCCAGTTAACCATAAGAAAGAAAGAGCACCTCCAAATCAACAAAATCAGAGATGAAAGGGGAAACATCACAACAGACACCAGAAAGATACCGAACATTAAAAGGGAATACTTTAAAAACCTATATGCTACTAAATTTGAAAACCTAAAGAAATGGATGGATATCTAAATGCATGGGAACTACCAAAACTAGGCCAAGAAGAGAATAGCAGCTTAAGCAGACCCATAACACAAAAAGAAATTGAAACAGTAATACAAAACCTCCTGACTAAAACCAGCCCAAACCAGATGGATTTACAGCAGAATTCTATCAGGCATTTAAAGAACATCTATATCCAATACTACTTAATTTATTAAAAAAGATAGAAATGGAAGAACAACTTCCAAATTCCTTCTATGAAGCCAGCATCACTCTAATACCAAAG
>NW_008353490.1:668155-669896 GCF_000622305.1 Nannospalax galili | reverse complement strand
ACATACCTCAACATAATTAAAGCCATATATAACAAACCCACAGCCAACACCTTTCTAAATGGAGAAAAACTGGAAGCATTTCCATTTGAAATGAGGAACCAGACAAGGCTGTCCACTATCTCCACTTCTCTTTAACATAGTGCTTGACACTCTTGCAAGAGCAATAAGACAAGAGCAGGAAATTAAAGGAGTAATAATTGGAAAAGAAGAGATCAAATTATCCCTTTTGCAGATGATATGATATTACACCAGAAAACTCCTATAAAATATTAACAAGTTCAGTAAAGCAGCAGGTTAAAAAATTAACCTACAAAAGTCTGTAGCCTTTCTATATACCTATAACAAGCAATCAGAGAAAGGGCACATGGAAACACTCCTCTTCACAATAGCTGCAAAAAAATAAAAAAAAATATCTTGAAATAAACCTGAACAAAGGCAGTAAAGAACTCTATACTGAAACTTTTAAATCACTAATGAAAGAGACTGAGGAACATCAGAAGATGGAAGGACCTCCCATGCTCATGGATTGGAAGAATTAATATTGTGAAAATGACCATACTACCAAAAGTCATTTATAGATTCAATGCAAAGCCAATTAAAATCCCCATGACATTTTTCACAGAATTGGAAAAAGAAATCCTAACATTCATATGGAAGTACAAAAGACCTCGGATAGCCAAAACAACCCTGAGCACTAAGAACAAAGCCAGGGGGATTACTATACCAGATTTTAAGCTGTATTACAGAGCTATAGTCATAAAAACAGCATGGTACTGGCACAAAAATAGATCCATAGGTCAATGGAACAAAATTGAAGAACCAAATATAAGAAAAATAGATCCATAGGTCAATGGAACAAAATTGAAGAACCAAATATGAGAAAATGAAATTTCAGACACCTGGTATTTGACAAAGGTGCCAAGAACATTTACTGGAGGAAAGACAGCATGTTCAGCAAATGGTACTTGCAAAACTGGATCTGTACCTATAGAAGAATGAAACTAAACCCCTATCTTTCACCCTGCAAAAAATGTCAATTCCAAATGGATCAAATACTTCAGTGTAAAGCCTGAAACTCTGAAACTGTTAGAAGAAAACATTGAAAAAAATCTACAAGATATAGGTGTAGGAAAAGTTTTTCTAAACAAGACATCAATTGCTCAGGAAACAAGGGCAAGAATTAACAAATGGGACCTGATGAAACTAAAATGCTTCCGTACATCAGAGGAGACAACCAGGGAAGTGATCCGAAAACCCACATGATGAGAGAAAATCTTTACCAGTGACACATCCAACAGAGGTTTAATATCCAGAATATATAGCGAACATAAAAAACAGAGAAGACAAGAAGCAACCCAATTAAAAGATGGGCTAAGAAGCTGAACAGAGAGCTCTCAAAAGAAGAAGAGGGCTATGAAACATCTTAAAAGATGTTCAACATCACTAATAATTAGGGAAATGCAAATTAAAACCACTTTAAGTTTTATCTTACCCCAGTCAGATGGCTAAGGTCAAGAGAACAAATGATACCAAATGTGTGAGGCGATGTGGAGAAAGGGGAACACTCATCCACTGCTGGTGGGGCTGCAAACTAGTTCAAACCCTATGGAAAACAGTATGGAGAACTCTTAAAAAACTACAGATGAACCTCCCATTTGACCCAGTTACAGCACTCCTTGGCATATACCCAAAGAACTCATCCTATTGCAGAGACACTTATACATCCATGTTTGTTGCTGCT
>NW_008353490.1:655384-668128 GCF_000622305.1 Nannospalax galili | reverse complement strand
GCAACCTAAGTGTCCCTCAATTGATGAGTGGATAATGAAAGTGTAGTTCATTTATACAGTGGAGTTTTACTCAGCAGTAAAGAAAGGTGAAATCATGAAGTTTTCAGGTAAATGGATGGAACTAGAAACTGTTCTAAGTGAAGTAACACAGACTCAGAAAAAAAATCGACATATGTTCTCCCTCATATGTGGATCCTAGAACCAAACGCTCATAAGTGAATATGTATCCAGACATAACTACAGGAACCAGGATAATGGAAAGGAAACAGGGAGGTAAAGGAAAAGAAAGAACCTGAAAGAGAAGAACAGTAGGAAACAGGCCTTAATAATGGAGATAGAGACAAAAACTGGGTTAGTTTAAGGGAGGGGGTAGGGAAGGGTATACAAGGAACAGAGGGTGTAAGGGGAAAGAAGCAACTCAAGAGGTAGGACCATAGGAGAAGGAAATTATTAAGGGAGAAAGAAGGGAAATGGGGGCACCTTAAGTGGGAAAACTATGGTGGAGGGGTGAGACAAGGCAAGAGATAAATAATGCCTAGCTAATTTTGAAAACCAGAGGGAACCATATTACTCCTGCAACCTACTGACAAACTATACAAAGCAGATCAAGAAATACATGTCTAGGTAAGGTTTATCTGAGAATGACTGGTGTTTGCCTAAGATTTATCTACATGACACACAGTAATTAAAAGTACCAGACTGGTGGAACTAACGTTCATTGATTTTTAACAGCCATACTTTGAGGCCTATACTAATTTGTCAGAGGGACATAAAGAACAGTTTTTGCTCCTTGCCCTCCTAGGTCGACTAGTTCCAGGGGACTATGAGCATCTCTCAAAATGTCCTGTAATTGTGGTGGGTCACCTGTCCTCTTGATCAAGGAGGCCGAGGAGACCCCACCAGATGGACTTGAATCTGTGTCCAGTCTACAAAGAGGAGGGTCAACACAGAGGAATCACTTCCTCCATGCCTCCAAGCAAAGCCAACCACGGTCAAGCAGAACCTTTGACTTATCTTCACATAGGTGAAACTGGTAAAAGAAAGGATCCAGGAGTTCCTCCTAAGCCCATGTGACCCCTGAGGAATAGGCCCTCAAGTAACCTTAAGAGTAAAAAGAAACTGGTTTATCAGGGCCAACTATATGGCCTTAAATATGCAAAAGGAAAGTATAACCAAAGATTAAAGGGGTTAATATAATTTCTCAAGAGTCCATATGTACAGATAAAGGCTACATAACAAGCAACAATGCCAGATAGGAGATACCGTCTTTTGAGTTGTTGGCCAGTATGACCAAAGGGACTCCCAAAATAGTAACCCAGCATAGAACTGGGAAAATGAATAGCAGACCCTAATCTTCTCTAAAAGAGTATTGACAACGGATTGATGTAAGAATAGGAACAGCTGACCCTACTAAAACAAAGACCTCTAGATAGGCTGACTAGATTCACCAGAAGGGCAAGTAGTGGGGAATGGCTGGGGTGCTGACAACACAGCAGACAGTAGCAGGGATATCAGAGTATAAGGGCTTTAGTGGGGGGAGGGAGGCTCTAGGAGGTTGTCACCTGGGAAATGGGTGTATAGTCCAATAAGATGGTTTGGGATATTCTGTTTGATATACACTCACAAAAAAAATCAACAAAATTTTTTAAAAATATATTATGTTTGAGAAGGAAGCTTGGAAATTTACATCATGCTAATTAGTAGAGGTGATAAACATTACCATTGAAACCCACCTGATGACTTTATAGACATACACAGGCGCCAAGGATCCAAGTGCAGCCGAATATGACTAGTAATAATCAGATACATACAGATTAGAGATACATGCACCAGCATCTGTGTTAGTAGCAAAAACAATGAGTCTTTCTGCAAGGAACAATATATTCTAAAATAAAATGGAGATCTTTTTTAAAGGTTAAAAAACTCATTTAATTTTACATCTTACAGGGCTTATACTGAGTTCAGTATTGTATAACTGTATCAACTCAACTATGAACCTAGAAACTTGCACCCACTGTGAAAGAGATGTACTCTTGATCTGGAGTGTGTTACTGAATATGTTAAAGCTGTAGTGAAATCTTCTTCTAATCATGCAGTTCTTAAAAAATTTTTAAAAATAGAGCACTGTGTTGTATGTAGTCCGGGCAGAATAGAATGAAGACACTAGGAAAAAGAATTCCTTGTTCAGCATCCTTCAGATCAGGTTTGTCTAACAAAACCAGTCAGAAGTTAAGACAACACAAGCATGTCCTCCGTAGCAAGTATGTGTTTTTCTCCTCAAAAACAATTATTTTATTGCAAGAATATTGGAATTTCTAGAAATACCCCAAGCACTATAAAATAATTTGCAAATTAAACTTGTAGTGTTGTAGTGATAAGTGTAGTGATTACTTTTATTTCCCTCTTCGCACTTATTTATTCTTCCAAATGTTACTTTAAGATAATTTGGCAAGGTGCAACTATAGAACACTTATTTTTTTAATCACATTTTCTTATTCACAAAGCTCAGAATTATTAAGAATATAAATTGTAATTGTTTGTGGACTCATTTCTAGTGGTGAATAAAAGAAATTAAGAAGACAGCACCTAGATGTCTGGGTTTGTTGTGGGTTGGTGAACGACGATATGTCTGCTGACTCTGTTGACTTCTCCTTTGGTCCCTAAGCACCCCTATCAGCAACACTGTGGCTGTCATTTCTTTTCTATACAGATTTAGAACACTTAAGAGCAAAATGTGGTAAAATTTTAGAAGTTGAGGTGATGGTACTTATTTTATTTAGAAGTAAAATCTCTTACAAATATGCAAAACAGTTATCAATGGCAGTTTTGTCTACACATGTACTTATATACATACAAGTTTTATACTAACAGAAAAAGTTCCTTCCTTTTTCATATCCTTAAAAAGTTGGATGTAAATTTGCTTCTGAACTTTGGATACTTTATCTCCAATTATCACATTTTAAAAAAATTATATATCTGATACCTCATTGTCACATCTCAAAATTCAAACATGGATTTTTTACTCAAGTTCAAGAATTCTGGCAATGCAGCCAGAACTTATATTACCAGTACTTATTATTTCTACTTTATTTGACTAATAATGATGGTGTGCTACTGCAATCTGGAATCTATGTATCCAATATAACGCCTTTGGTTGAGAAAAAAAATATAATTACATGGTATGTATTCCAAGAAAGTAGATATTTTTAAACATAAGAAGAAAAATTAGCTTAAATAATTATAAGTCAGGGTATCTTACTTCTTAAATTTATTTTTCCCTTGCTTCAAAATTTTGGCCAGAATATGACAAAATTTATTTTTAAATGTGAAATGTAGTAATTCAAGTTGTTGGATATTTCTTTTTCAGACATATCTTTACCCCCATAATACAAATTTAGTACACTGAAAATGTACTAAACTATAATCCTTTTTTTTTTAACCCCAAGTTTCCTAAGCACTTATATGGATCAAGTCATCAATTTGAAAAGCATTGGGGCTGTATGCTTAGTCAATAATGGTATGGCAATTTGCCAATTTTTTAGCTGTTCTGGGTACCCTAAGAGAAGCCAACATGAGCTCAATGACTTAGAAGCAAAATGAAACATAATGTACTGTGTTGAGAATCTTATTGTAACACAGCTATTGAAGAAGGAATGGGCATTATTTCTTGTTTTTTCTGAAAACGTTGAACACTGGGAAAGTTTTTAACAAGAAAGAATAGATTTTTCTACCTACTCATAGCTTCTAGGGAGTCCTGTAATGAGAAACTCAGGTAGATATTTGAGGAATAATTACAATTTCAGATCATTTTCAAAATAAGATTTAGGTTGAATAAGATTCAATATATGGGGTGTTTATGAAAGGCATGCAATAGGACATGCTAAGGAATTTAAGTAATATGTAGTAGAAGAAGCTTTTAGTAATATAGCTGAGAACTAGATTGCAGTATAATCCATAATCCCTTAGAATAGAACAGCAAGTGTTCTATAGAGACCGAGACCACTGTTACAAATTCCCGACCTTCTAACTACAATGATTGCAAAATTCTCATTCAAAACATCCTGACATTTGCCTGTAACGTCTCCTCATTGCTGGATCCCTCAAAGAAGGTAAAGTGTGGATCTTACTCAGCCTGGGTCTAGTTCATGTCTGTGCTTCTCACTGCTTCATAGTGGGATATGGTCACCGGCTGTGGCTGCTCTGCTCTGGCTATGGCCATGGCCGCTCTCCTGCTCTCTTAGTTCCTCTGATCAGTTGTCCAGTTAGGACCCCAGGGCTGGTGAGGAGACTATGTCAGTGGACCCACATTCAGACACAGGAGACCAGGTTCAGTGACACAGGTCTGCTTTATTGCAGGAAGGCACAAGCTTATATAGGGATAGTGGTCCAATCACAGCACAGCAAGTAGGATACCTTATTAGCATAACAGGTTTACCATCCTATCACAGTACAGGAAGTAGGATACCTTGATTCCAAGGGTGGTGATTAAGGAGTGGCGAGCTCTAGGCATCAGTCTCATGATCTGCCAATGGGAGCAAAATGTCACCAAGAGCTCCTTGTGGCTCCAGCAGTCGGGCATTGCCTCAGGCCTGCTGTATGGCTGTCAATAAGACTTTCAACCTAGGCTCAAGCCTGTCTCCCACAGGTGGGATGCTTTACTGAATCGTAACAAGAATTGGCAAGCATTAACAAAACAAATCCTGATCGATTAGGGAAATTATAAAACTATACCTCAGTTGGGTATTGTGCCATGGCTATGTCCTGTGAGAGAGAGAGAGAGTGAAGATTTTTAAAACGCTTGTTCCAGGGGAATCCAACACCTTCTTCTGACCTCCATGGCATTGCACAACATGGACACACTCAAATACATGCAGTAAAACACTTTTTAAATGATTTATTTCTTTGAGGTACATAAACGTGGAAAAGAAAAATAAACTGTGAGAAAACGAGTTTGCTTTCATAATCATACAGCCTATTCAGTTGGCTTTTAATAGCTTGGTTGCTTAATCATTGTAAATATATTTTTTTCAAATATACTGCTAATAATAAATATGTACTACAATTAGAAAATGCTTTAGAAACGTGAGTTTTATGTGTGTAAGAATGTGTGTTTGTTTTACTTAAAGGAAAAGTGGCTGAATATATATGATATACTTCTATGTAATGTCTAAGCCTTTCTCAAGTTTATTAACTATAGGTTTACTTATAAAAATAGATCATTTCAATGTATTATGTACTCTCTATATGTTCAGGAAGCTGAACTAATAAACTCAATTTTCTCCTTTTTCTCCTTGCTATTCCCTTCCTTTCCTACATTTTTTCTTTTTCTTTCACTCCTTTTTCCTCATAATTTTCTTCCTCATTGCTTTTTTTTTTTCATTCTAGTCAATTTAAGTTGATTCATTTCTGTGTAGGTTGCTTTGGCCTGTTTGCTTTGAATTTGTTATCAGCCACTTAAATCAATGCTAAAATAGTCTTTATAGAAACATTTTGACATTTAGTGTCATCCATTTTACTACAAACCAATCCCAGAACTTTGAGCTCATGAGGAGCTAATAAGTTCCAAAGGATTACACCATGCCCTCCCCAAAAGTCAGAACTAAGTTGTATTTCCTCAGAAATAGAAGGAGAATGCTTATTTCTCTAAATGCCCCTGCAATGGATGCTATAGTATTTTCCTGCTCTCATTGGACAGTGTAATATGTGAGCACACATTCTGGTTTTCCTTTGCAGAATCACTAAGACAACAACATTCTTTCTGATTTTGATTGGTATCTTGTATTTTTTAAACAATGATTTCTCCATTCATGAACTTTTAATACATGGTTTATTTTATTCTAATTTAGATTCCTTTCATATATAACAAATATTAATTTTTATTTTTTTTGTGAATTGACCAATTTCCTTTTTCATAAACAAGTTTTGAAAGATACTGACCCTGTTAATAATGTCTTTGAATATAAACTAGGCACAGCCCAAACTGCAGCCATTTAGATTCATGGACTATTAGGCATCCTGACATCTTTTAGGTTGTAATCCCATAAGCACAGAAAATCCTTCTTAGCCTTCTTTTCTAATGCTTACTTTGCTTTTAAAATTTTATGTCCTACAGGGCTTTTACTGAGTTCATTATTGTATGACTGTATTAATTCAACTTTGAACCCAAAAAGTTTACAGCCACCTTTGAAAGAGATGTATCCTTGCTCTGGAATGTGTTACTGAATATGTTAACGCTGTAATGAAATGCTTCTAAAAAAAAAAAAAAAAAAACTTGAAAATTAAAAAAAATCAGAAACACCTGGGCTTCTGTCCGGGTTGGTTCTGCCTTTACTCCTTTCAAGCCAGGAAAGGATCCTCATCTACCAGTTTTCCTGGAACCAAAAACTCAGAACTTCTTTTTGATGACCCTCTTCCTTCTACCAATACAACTTTATTTATTTTTTAAATATTTATTATTTGTTATTTTATGTGTATGACTGTATTGCCTTCATGTGTGTAGGTGCATGAGTGTTGTGAAATGCTTACAGGGGTCAGAAGCCGGCATTTGGATCCCCTGGAACTGGAGTTATGGATGATTGCTAGCCATAATTTGGGTGTTGGGAATCAAACCTAGGTCCTATGCAAGAGCAGTCACTTCTCATAACTGCTGAACCATCTCTCCAGCCCCACATCTTGTTAAATTTAAGACTCCGGTACAGAATGAGACCTTTAACTACTTCCAGCTGTTACCTCTTCCTCAGCATAGCTGTCTTCTTTCATTCAATATCAGCAGAACCACATCACCAAGAAAGGAGACCATACCACACTATTTAGAATACTCAGCTGCTGATGTTTTCTTGACCTTCTGTGTTGGAGCATTCAATGGCAAATAAGAAGCTAAGCAAAACACAAAATCCTAAAACCGGTATCTGGAAAATGAGATGTTCACATGTGGTTTTTATAGAGGAATGCTACCTGAGGAAAACTGAGACAATGCAACATCTTGGCTGAATCTATGTGTCAACAGAAAGTGACATCAGAGTGATGACCCTGAGGAAATATTACCCAGAAGATTTAACCTCAATGATACTGATCTTGTATTAACCACAGCTTATTCTTCGAGGTTGAACCTCAAATGACCAGCAACCACATTCTTAATCTAAAATATCATAGAAATGCCCCACCTGTGAATCTTCACAGGTGAGGCCTCCATTGTCTCTATTTCTCTCAAAATTTTTATCATCCAGCATCCCACAGAGCAACCTATTAAGTTCTGGTAAGTCAATGGCTTTTCAAACTCAAAATTCCAAACACTTCCAACAATCCTCCCTAAAAACGATAAGCTCAGGTCCATCATAGCAACACCCCACTTATCCTGTTACCGATTTCTGTACTAGTTTGTTTCCTGTTGCTGTGATAAATGCCATAAACACAAACAGCTTGGAGATGGAAGAATTTACTTGGCTTATACTTCCAGGTCACAATTCATCCTTGCATGAGGTCAGGGAAGGATGTTAAGCAAAAACTAGAAACAGAATTTATGGAGGAATGTGCTTATTTGCTTTCTGCCAAGTGCTCTCTGTTGCTGTTAGCTCTCTTATACAACCATGCCCAACTCCCAGGGATGATGTCACCCACAGTGGTTTGGGTCCTCCCAAATCATTCATGAGTCAAGACAGTTCCTCATAAACATGGCCATAGGCCAATCTGATTTAGGAAATTCTTCAACTGAGGATCCCTCTTTCCAGGTGACTCTTGGTAGTGTCAAGTTGACAAGAAACACTAATCAGGACATACATCCACCTTACTCCTAAACTAGACTGAAGGCCAAAATGAAAGGAAATCATCCAATTAGGAGAAAATGGGATGACAACCAGGAACTCTGCCATCTGCTGTCCAAGCTGCTTTCGTTCACTTTCTAGCAAATTTCTAATGGCAAATTGACTTCTCATTTTCCATTATCAGTCTGCAGCTTCTCCTGAAACTGGACAGTGCAGATCAGCCACTGATGAAAAAATCTCTAGCCTCTGTCCTGATTCCTAAGGTATCCCATTCCTTTGTCTTTTTTCTTTCCTGATATGCTGAATCAAGAAAAAGGAGACTTTTTTTCAAGTCCTAGAGTAAAAGATATTACTTTTGATTATTTGAGTTAAATTGCTAACCTGACCATGAGGCAGAACTACAAGACAGAGTATTGTCCTTATTATTAAAGGCATTGAATAATTCAGTTAGACGCATTAGTGATGTGATAACATAGAGATTTTTTATTAAGATTTCTTTGTAGGCTGTACCAGCAGCTTTCTTTGACTATCTGGCAAGTTGATCATGCATTAGTTCAGAAATTATTAAAATCTGTGACCTTGATAAAGTGATATAATTGATATAATTTATATTTCCTTTTAAAAAATCTATTTCTAGAAATGTCAGTTTATTAAGAGTTTCTATCTTCATCACTATCATCATCAAATAAAAATTTTAAAAATCACTATTTTTAAAGAGTGTGTTTCTTGGGACTGGAGAGATTGATCAGCAGTCAAGATAACCAGCTGTTCTTTCAGAGGGCCGGGGTTCTAGTCCCAGCTACCAGCCACCTAAAACTCCAGTTTTAGGGGACCCAACTCCCTCTTCTGGCTTCTGCAGGTTTTGTACAACCCGATTACATTTACATATATGCAGGTAACACACTCATACACATAGAATGAAAATAAGTAAATAAATAAATTTTAAAATCTGTTTCTCATCAGGTTATTCTTCTTGTATGGTTTTAAATTCTCAGATACCTATTTTCCTGATTATTTCCAGAAATTTCTCACTGCAACATGTTTTTTTCATATTTGCATTATAATTAATTAACTTTCAAGCAGATCATTTTGCACTCATTTAGAAAATTGGTGATTTTTTGAGTTGTTTTGAAAAAGTATGAAATTTAAAATTTCAGGCATCAAATGATTTCTAACTAGTAAAAATAAGTTTGTGCTTCCTACATTTTTGCAACAATTTCTTTGATAAAATGGAAAATAGCATAAATTTTATGGTAATCTATTTATTATTCAAATGTGTAAAATTATGTAATTTTGAAATATGTTCACTTCATAAGCTGTCTGTTTCTTGAATGATTAGAATAGCAAGAGAAATTTTCTGCTTGTTGTTTTGCTAGGTTATGAAATTATGAGGTTTTATGATCTACATCATTTTTTGTATTCCAGAAAGGATATATTATATCAGCATTGAAATGCAAGTAGATATTCTGTATCCTATGAATTAAAGAATTTAATGTAGAAATTTTGCAAATATCATGATTTAATAAGCATAAATCTTTACATAGATTATGAAAACTTAAAACACTTAGTTTTAATGTTACTAAAATATTAGTTCCATATCATTATTATTTTCAAAGATTTTCATTTTTCAATTTTATAGAAATGTCTCAGCAGCATTCCCCAAACGTTTTAAGATTTAAGATAAAATAAACCAACTCAATCTAATGGCTCACAAGTTCTTACATTTCAAGAATGAATCTTATTTTGCTTTTAAAGTGCTTTATTTTTATAGTCACATTACTTTTTATGCAAATGGGAATCATTTTTTAGTTCATTTTTATCCAAAGAACATTTAAATTTTATGGGAATTGTATTGGTGATATTCAAAATAGCTTTATATTAATGATTCTTAGAATTAAAATTGGCAATACTCTCTGTCAGGATTCTTTCTTGCCTGACTTAATAAAGAATTTGAAGGCCATTTCTCTATTAATTGTATCTCAATTTCTTTTTAAAGGTTTCTTCATTTTTTAGAAATTTGAATAGATTCATAGAAAGATAATATATCTTCTTAAAATACATTTAATGATCTTCTGGCTCATTGTTTTAAAAGTATACTTAGAAGAATTTGCTCAAAGAAAAGTAAAAGATCCCTCCAAGTGATCATTTAAATAAACATTTTTTGCTTCCATTTGCACCTTATGAGAGCTTGTGCTAGAAAGTCTATAGTTAGTCACTAACCTGCGTATCCATTTCTGTCAGCACATTGCTTTCTGCTAGTTGATCATGCTAGTTGAACATGTTATTTCCAAGTGACATTAGAGCCAAAATTAAGGACAGATTCTTTAAATAAATACAGTGAAATTTTGGAGTATGTTTCATCATTAAATACAAAGAAAGGCTAAAATGCTTTAATTCTCATAAAGGAGCAGATTTCTGTTTTGTTATGAACAACTCATTCTCAATTATGAACTTCATGCCATCATCTCAACAACATTTTTGTTGCAGTTAAGATTTAGATATTACAGGCCTTGGAAATTTGGAAGAATATAAAAGTTCCTGCAGAACTTCAGTTTTACTCACTTGTAAGCCATGCTGAATTGTGAAGCAATATGCTTATAGAATTCACCACAAATCCTGTGAACTGCATGGTAAAAATTTCCTAAGTCACTGTGTTAACAACAAAACCATTTAAAACTTCATTCTGTGTAATCTTACTTACTATACTAATTAAAATTACTATTATTAAATAACATTTTGTAATGATTAAAATCTTTACAAGAAAATAAACATACTTTATGTACATGAAGGTTTAATTTCCATGGATTTATGCTCTTTAATATCTGGGGTACTATCAATATAAGATTACATATTTAGCAGTCAGTATCAGGTGATAAGTATTACGTTTATGATAGCTAAATGCAATTGTAAATGATTTTAAACAAACAATTCTAAAAACTGTGTATAGTTAGACATATTTAAAAGGAGCTAAAACAACCAGGGAGAACATGCTATGTGTTAGTATTTTAACAATACATAATTTGCACATAATGGAAAGAAACAGCTCATCTTCTTTTAACCTATTAAATTGTAACCAGCTACATACATGCTTTTTACTATTTCACATGTAACAATAAAATTAAATGTGGTATGTAACTATTAACCATGAAACTCAAAAAATAAACCTTCTTATCATCATTGATGTTATCACCAAAATTATGTAATTCCTTGATGTCTTGCTGAATTCAATAACCTTAAGAAATAAAACATTAAGTAAATGCTGGTTATATTGACAAAAAATGTTTTCATCATACATTGTTATTTTGTTGAATACTAAAAAATATTTAATTGCATTAGTAAACCATAAACTTTATATCCTGAAACAAACTTTAAAAATAGTTTCAAGATGTACCTGGAGAGATGGCTCAGTGATTAAGAATACTGACTCTTCTTGCAGAAGACCCAGGTTCGAATCCCAGCACCCACATGGCAGCTAACAACTGTCTGAACTCCAGTTCCAGGGGATCTGACAGTCTCTTCTGTCCTCCGCAGGCAGTGCATGACACAGATGCAGGCATAACACTCATACACATAAAATAAAAATAATAAGTAAAATATGTTAAAAATGGTTTGAAGTTAAAGGAAATTCAGGAAACTATCACACAGATTAATTCTGAATTGGTATTGGATCAGGAAGAACTTAAGGAACTCGATGGAGCAGCAAGTAAATATGAAAAAGTTCTCAAATAGATTTTGTAGATGTTGAATTTCTTCTCCCTGTAAAGTTTTGACTCCTTGTGAACTATGCAATGCAGGCAGACATTTTGTTTTGTCACAGTGGAGGGTCTTACGGCTCTCTGGTAGGTAGAAGAAAAGAATATTACCAAACTTCCTACAATGTGTAGAACAGCCAGCCATAATGAAGAATTATCCAACTCTAAACAGCAATGAGTGCTAAAGTTGACAAAGTCCTCTTTAAATATACATACAAATATACACATCTTAATGATTCTCAACATTTAGGAATAATTTCTTATTTTAAAGCAATTATGATGAAAACAACTATTTACAGAAAGTCTCTATTACTTTGAATTTGAGTCAGATTATTAGTTTCTCTCTTTCTACAAGTTAGTTCAGACAAATAACTTCTGTAAATCACCTTCATAATGTAAAGACAATGAGCATTAACAGGGAGCACAGTAAATTCAATTGAAGGTCTTTGAAAGTGATTCTATTTTGCTGTTTATTGCAACAATAAAATACCAAAATAAACTTGGGGAGGAAAGGTTTTTATTTCATCTTCCAGCATAATAGTCCAAAATTAAGGATAGACAAACAGAAGCACAAGATAGGAGTCTGGACGCAGGAACTGAAGCAGAGATGGTGGAGAAAAGCTGCTTATTGGCCTGTTGCCCCTGGCTTGCTCAGCTACTTTTCTTATACAACCCAGGCCCATCTGACTAGGGATGGCACCACCCACTATGGGCTGTGCCCTCCTACATCTATTACCAATCAAAAGCAAGCTTCTCAAATGTGTGAATGGGCCAATTTGATGAAGGAAATTCCTCAACTAAGGTTCCCTCTTCATAGATAACTCTAGATGGTATCAAAGTGGCAAAGAATAACTAGCACAGAAGCCCTCACTCTGAGGATGTATTTGAATACACATTTGAAAAAAAATGATTGGTATGCATGATGAACAACTGGGAGGCATGGATTCTGTGAGAGCAGGCAGACAGGCCCTGGGAGTTCAGAGACTCTGATAGCAGGCATAGAATGGTTGGGAACAACAAGGAGGCATTTGGAAGTGAGCAATGTTCACCTTCCTGAGTGGTGATGAAAGGAGAGCAATGAAACCCACTGAAAATACAGAGTCAAGTAATCAATAGGGAAAGGTCTTCAAAGCCACCTTAAGTAAATAAATAGGAAACTAATTTTAACAATATATTTTTATTTTCACATATTCAATTTAATGGGGTTGGATTATATACATATATATATATAT
>NW_008353490.1:647011-655095 GCF_000622305.1 Nannospalax galili | reverse complement strand
TATATGTGTATGTGTACATATTATATTTATATTTTTAAATTTTAAAATATTTTATTGATTCTTTGAGAATTACATACACTGTAATTTTATCATATTTAGACTCCCACCCCATCTCCATTCCCACATTATCACTCCCACTGACTTCATGCCCTTTATTTTTCTTTTTGAAAGACCTATTGAGTCTAATTTCTGTTCTCCAACTGTTCATGGGTGTGTGTTTCCCCTGGAGCTTGACCAGCCTACCTGGAATAATACCCATAAAGAAATCTGTGTTTCCCTCTCTCTGCAGGTATAAATGACCAATAGTTCTGCTGGACCTGGCACATTCTTGCCCATCCCCAGTCTCCATGCTAGGCTTTTGTTACAGTTGGAATTGCCAGGATGTGCAGAAAGGGAAAGCTTATTCATTACTTGTGAGAGTACAAACTGGTGAAGCCACTATGGAAATTGGTGTGAAATAGTTTAGCATGTGATCCAGCCATATCATGCTTGGGCAAATACCCAAAAGAGACTATGGCCTATGGCAGAGATTATTCTTCATTCATATTCATTGCTTCTCTATTCACAATAGTCAGGAAATGAAAACAATCTAGATATCCATAGACATTCATCAACTGCTGAAGGGATAATGAAAATATAGTACATCTATATAACAGAACATTTTTCAGTTATTAAGAAAAGCAAAATTGCTGGGCATGGTTGGCTCATGCCTTTAATCCTAGCACTCAGGAGGCAGAAGCAGGAGGACCTTTGGGAGTTCAAGGCTAGCCTATTCTACATAGGGAGTTCCAGACCAGCTGGGGCTACAGGGAGATCCTGTCTCAAAAAGAACCCCTCCCCCCAAAAAAGAAAAGCAAAATTATCAAATTCACAGGTAAGTAATCAAACCTTGAAACATCCTGGGTGAGATAAACCAGACTCAGAAAGACAAATATCACATGTTCTCTCTCATAAATGAATGATAGCTTTAAATATTTAGATATGTTTCTCAACTGAAAAATCTATAGAAATTAGGAAACTAGGAGGAGGCCATGAGGGCCTAGAGGGGGGAGTTCTTGGGAGGGGAAGATGAATGCAGTGATATAAACAGTGGAGGAGGAATAATGGAATAGGAAGGATTAAATGGAGAGAATGTTTGGAAGGCAGGTTACAGCAGTTAGTATGGGGAGGGGTAACAAGTATTAGTGGCCTTTTGAAATATTCATATGGAAACCTATTACTCTAGAAGTTTCTTAAAATATATGCATATGCAATATAAAAATTTAAATGGAGTTATACTGTAATAGGAGACAATGCTAGCCACAGGCTAGCCATTTAAAGAGCCAACTCCTAGGAATGGACTCCCTCATTTGGCATTATTGACTAGGGGTTTGCCATAGACTCTGAAACACTGCTGGCTATTATCATTGCTTTGGGTTACCCACCAGAATTTGACAGTAAAATCCTTTAGCTGAAGAGGCTATATATGTAAGTCATAGACAAACAGAGAAATCAAGCTGCTTCTGACCTTGAAGCTTCATCTTTACTGGTTACTTTTCATTGGGCTGGAGATGCTATGCATGCTACCAGAAAAGTGGTCATTGACCTTACCCAGCAATGAAACCTGTCAGCCAATAACAATCAGCTTGGCAAAATATGCCAACTGATACAATAGTAGCATGAATGTTATGAGAATAACCAGCCACCTTTTAATTGGATTTAAGGACTGCTTCATTAGGGAGGGAAAGATGGCTCAGCAGTTAAGAACACCAGCTGCTCTTACAGAGAACCCAGGTTCAGTTCCCACAAGGTATTTAATAACTGCCCATAACTCCAGTTCCAGGAGAATCCAATGCCTTCCTTTAACCTGTCGGCAGTGCAGGATATGGGTGCATTTACCAACATTCAGGAAATATATTCATACACATAAAAATAAAAATAATGCATAAACTATTTTTAAAAGACCTGCTTCACATGATGGAGTATAAACCAAGCACTATTATTATGTCCAAGAACCTATGAATAGACAGGTCACAGGCTATAGAGGAGAACTTACTACTATTATCCTGTTAGATAGGCATAGTATTAAACCATCTTATGATTTATTGCTATGCCCATAGATTAAGACACATTTCAATGTCACCAGAAAAGCTTCTTGTAGAAGATGGTAGGTATCAGAGCGATCCACAGGTCTCAATATGTGGAAAATAAGAGACTGTGGAGTGTTCATCTCTAACTAAATGAGTCACCTCTATCACAACTCCTCCCTAGTCTCAGGGATTTTAAAAGCTAGAGTTGGGATATGAATACAAGGAAAATGTGTTGTCTATACAGACATAGCAGTTGTACATATGAATCCAGAGAGATGGTGACAGTATGTTCTAGACGTTATATATTATTTTATGTATCTATAAATAATTCTATGACTTACAAATGAGAGAAAACGTGATATCCATCTTTCTGATTCTGACTTATTTCACTCAGTGTGATCTCAAGTTGTATCTATTCCCCAGCAAGTGAAAAAAGTTTATTCTTTTTAAAAAAATATTTCATTTATTATTTTTAATTTTTGTGTATGAATGTATTGCCTGCATCTTGGTAAGTGCACCTGTGCCATGCAATGCCCATGAAGGGCAGAAGAGGCCGTTGGATCCTCTGGAACTGAAGTTATGAACAGTTGTTTGCTGCCATGTGGGTGCTGGAATTCAAACCCAGGTCTTCTGCAAAAACAACCAGTGTTCTTAACCGCTGAGCCATCTCTCCAGCCCCCAAATTTTATTCTTTTTATGGCTAAATAAAACTCCATTGTGTATAAGTGGGTTTTTTGTCTCAGATATATGTATGTGTCTGCTGATGAACACCTAAGCTGATCCTACAATTTGGCTATTGTAAAAAGTGCTATAATAAACATAGGAGTTATATTAAACATAAGGTAACAAAAATAAAAATGTAATCAATATCAAAACTTATGAATAATATACTTTAGGTTATTTTCTCCATGTTTTCAACACATTTCAATTTAGAGTTGACACATTCTAGTTGCTCGGTAATAACATGTAGCAAACCTACCTACCTACCTACTTGGTTGCATAGCTCAGGTAGATTCTTGACACATGATCAGTGATGGGAAACTTATAATGACTTTGCAATGAACATATATCACTATCGGACCTCCCATTTCAAAGAATCCTTGGGCTATTCTTTGGAACTATTCAGTGAAACAAGACCAGACACAGACAAAACAGGCTGGTGACCATTGCAGCAACACAAGACATCCATTGGCTCCAAGTTGACAGTGAGAAATGAGGTTAAACTGACCAGTCCTAGATATGTTATCAATGCAAATGGGAACCTGCAAAGGATGGCTCAGTGGATAAAGTGCTTGCTATGCAAGCATGAAGACCTGAATTTAGATTCCAAACACTCACATAAAAAGCCAGGCATAGTAATCCCAGCACTGGCCAAACACAGACAGGCAGATCTCCAGAGCTCCTTGGCAAGCGAGTGCAGCCAAAACATCAAACTCCAAGTTCAATAAGGAACGAACTCATAAGGTGGAGAGGGACAGAGGAAGATATCCTGCATTGCCACATGTATACACATACAGACAAGGATACCTACACATACGTGTAAGCATACACACACACACACACACACACACACACACACACACATACACACCCCATACAAAGAAAACACATCGGCTGATGGGCTTCATAAGGCTATGAATGGAAGAAAGAAATGAGTCACAAACATTAATCTGTTTAGGTCTAAGAAACAGTGGCATAAGGGAGCACTTATTAACCTGGAAATAATCTGGAAGGCTTACATTTTGGAAGTTTAGAAAAATGAGAGACTCACACTGTGATATAATGTAGTCTTATAAAGAGATGAAAACTGATGTATGACTCTAGTTGTATGTGACAGCATGGACTGAAGGTGTACACTGAATGTACAGATGGAGATGTTTTACTCATTTGTTTTTAATGTTCATGAATTTTGTGCAATATGTTTTGATCATATTTTAATATCTTCCCCTATCTTAACCCCATCACTGATGCCCACTCAATTTCATGTACTTTAGTGTCTACCTATTTATCTCTTTATCTCTATCTATCATCTATCTATTATCTATGTATCTATATATCTATCTATCTATCATCTATCTATCCATCCATCTATCATCTATCTATTTATCTATCATCTAGCTAACTAGCTATCATCTATCTATCTATCTATATATCATTTATCTATCATCTATCATCTTTCAATCTATCATCTATCTATCATCTATCTATATATCTATCATCTATCTATCTATCTATCTATCTATCTATCTATCTATCTATCATCATCTACCTATCCATCATCATCTATCTGCCTATAGAGTCAAATTCATGCTCCCAAATGCCCTTCAGTGTAGATTCATCCCCTGGATCCTGGTCAGCCTACCAAGAATCTCATTCTTAAACTGACTTCCCTTCCAAGCTGCATTTGGTTGCTCATAATTTTTTTAGGTAGAGTTTGGTTCTGTTACACACTTCCCCACATATATGGTGGGATTTAGCCTGGCTTTAGCTTAGGTGGATCTTGTGCATACTGTCAGGTCATATGAGTAATTGCCTAGCTGTCTGGAAAACTGTTTCCTTGTGATCATCCTCCCTCTCTGGTTCTTACAGTCCTCTGCCTTCTTTTTTACAATGATCTCTGAGCCTTGCAGGGCAGAAGTTAGATATGGATATAGGTGTCTTAATCAGGACTTAGCACTCTGAAGCCTCTTAGTCTGTGCAGTTTGGTCAGCTGTAGTTCTCTGTGTTAATCACTATCTGCCTCAAATGGAAACTTCTCTGCTGAGGACTTAGAGATACATTAATCTATGGATATATAAATAAGTTGATGCTGGTGATATGTAAATAGAAAAAATAGTACTTCTCAGTTCAGACAAAAAGAGACAACAAGATTTTTAAAAATATCTGACTGGAATTCCATGTACTTAAGAAACCATTCTACATCATCTGCAGGTGAAGCATTTGTCTCACTTTTAGTTCAACTATGGCTTCTTCATTGCTGCTTACTATGAGCAGTTTTGGAAATATAAAAAATAGATAAATAGATAAAAGTAGACATAAAGATAAATAAAGATAGATAAAAAGCACATTGAATTCCAAAAAATGACATTAGGATTCAGTTTATTAGTATGTTTATTTACTAGTATTAGGCTCATCCCTATGATCTGTGACCTGTCTAGCCTCAGGTTCCTAGGACTAATATCAATGTTAGCTATAGTCTCCATCTTATGAAGTGGATCTTAATTAAATACAATAAAAAGTGATTTGTTACTCCCGTAGTATTCCTCTATTGAATTGGTGGGCATGTATTACCAGGCTAGCTATTGTAAGTAATTTTCTCTTTAGGTAGTATGTATAGCACCTACAAATACAAAAACCAGTCAGCAGAGATGAGACTTTGAAGTCAGTACAACCTTCATTTTTCCTCATTTGTTCTACAGCCCCTGTGTGTACCGTGTTCTGCAATAGGTTCTTATGGTCAAGTTCTGGTAAATATTGAAAAGTAGGGTCAATGGCCAGTATTGTTTGAAAACTCTATGGGATGCCTTGTGAGCAGCTTCAAATGAGCTAGTCTATTCCTGATATTAGGCTTTTACCATGCTAGTCTATGTCTTAGACATTTCCATAATGATTTACCAAAGTTTGATAGCGCTGGGTTTTTTTCCTGTTAAAGATAAACAATGTCTAAATCTGTCAATTTTATGTTTTTACCAATAGTTACTGCTTCTTCTTTTTTCTCTCTCTTCTTCTTTCTCTGCTAGCCAGTAGAGAATTAAAACTTTTAAGTTCTAGTCAAGAAAACAAATGTGCCCTGGAACTATGAAGACACAGGAAAAAAGCATAATTATCACCTGAGATAATATTATTTTATTATAAAGGAAGTCTTAGAATTTTTAAGACCTTCATTCACCAGGAAAAAAAATCATGCCTGTCAAGTAAGCACAACAAATATAGAATTTAGAGGAAACTGAGTTCCACGTTCTAAAGTTAAATTAAGCAGTTATTGGTAAAATCATTTGCAAAGTTTGATTGTCATACTGCAAATGTCAATAAAAGGAATAGGAAAGGCAGCATAGTTTTTCCTCTTGTCACAGGGATATTTGAAAAATTACCTCATTATTCTATGTGTTTACAGCTGGTGAGCCCACCAGGCCCTAATGGCTAGTTCCAAACTCAGAATCACACAAAGGGACAGAGTAAACACTTGGAAACACTAATCAAAACCACAACCAATATATGTGGAAAAGATAAGGAGGTTGTGGGGAGTTAGTAGAGGAAGACACGAAATGGGAGAAGGGCCAAAATGCATAGTTTACATATTTGAAATAGTGAAAGAATAAAATTTAGAGGTAAAAATAATTGGGTGATCATTGGGATATAATAATTCCATCACTTCTTTTAAATTAAAAATTCATAAAGGCAGAAAATAGAATGTTGCTACCAAAGGTTTTGGGTCAAAGATAGAAAAATAGAAAATTTGGTCAAATTGCAAAGGATCAATTAGCCTGAGCAAATAAGATTTAGTGATCTATTACACAGGATGGTGGCCACTGTTAATAATAATGTGCTGCACGCTCCCAAGGTGCTTATAGACCACCATTTGAATGCTCTCATTTCAGAGATCTGATAAGTTTAGGTACTGAACATTTCAATTACTTTGATTTGGTCTTCCTATGTGTATACACACACCACAATTGAAGTGTACCTCATATGTATATGACTATATGTATGTTAATTAAAGTAAGTTAATAAATGTGAATTTGCAAAAAATACAAAAATCCAGAGCTGAAGGGGAAATTTCATGAACTTATGCTGGTTTGTATTATTTTTATTTTGCAGTTAGAAAAATGATGCTGCAGTAGCCACTCTGGGTCAGAAAACACAAAACTATTCCCTAATCCTCTGTAGGCTCTGTCCCCTCTGCTCACTCATCTGCATTCAGGAATTACCGTATCAGAAGTTGAAACCGAAGGACAAGGATCTGCATAAGGTCAAGCTCCATAACGGATACTCATTACTCAATAAATAATGTTCATCTCAATTTATGAATAATCAGAAAACAAAAAAGATACATCACATAACAGAATTTGGGCAATAAACATAGTATGATTCTGGAAATCTATCACAGAGACTGTCCTTACACATATGAAGGCATAAATGCAGTAAGGAGAAAGAAAATCTATGTATAGTTGTTAGAATAGCTTTATTTGACGCAGTAACATTTGTAAGAAGTCTAAAATAGGAGAAATTTAAGGTAAGGGAAGCTTTCTGGGAGTATCTTTTCAATTAAACTGGAGAGTATGACAGCAGAGTTAGAAAGTGACAGAGTCTGAGGCCCTGACTCACTGTGTCTGAGTAGGGTTAGGAACTATAGTTCCAAACCTTTAAAAGTAAATGAGATAAAGATGCAATTTCACAATTCATTCATCTTAATATTATAAGCTTTATAATTTATAAATTTATCTAGTCTATATATTAGTGCTATATTCTTAACACTAATATAAGCTAAAATTTTTATATCAAGATACATAAAAATTAATTTAAGTTTCAATTTATGACTTGTTATATTTTTATTTTCATGATATTGGACCATGTAATTATTGAAAGTGAAAAGAGTAGGATATTAAATTATATTCACAAAATAAAATTAAATCATCATAAAAGTACCATAAATATTTAAGTGAATTAATATTTGCATCTATATATAGTTGAGATATAAAGCTATACTTTTTATTTTCCTGAGAAATCCATTGAACCTTAATTGACAAATGTTAAATAAGATATATAAAGATGTTTTTCCAGTGAATTTTCATCCTTCTCACACTCAAGTTATGTACAAATATTTCAATACATGTGCTCGAGGAAGACAGCTGATCAGCAAATTTTGATAAACTATATGAAATGAATTTATATAGACAATGTAAGCAAAAATTTAACATCTTCAAATAACATACCTAGAAAACTCCTGAAGATGACAAAAATCAAACTTATAGAACTGCTGAGTGCTACAAAGTGAAAAGATATAAAATGTAAAAT
>NW_008353490.1:639330-646922 GCF_000622305.1 Nannospalax galili | reverse complement strand
GTGAAAAGATATAAAATGTAAAATTATTTTCTCTGAGATGTGTGTGTGTGTGTGTGTGTGTGTGTGTGTGTGTGTGTTAAAATACAATACTGTGGTGCTTTGAATGAAGAATGTCCTCCATAGGTTCTTGTCTTGGAATGCTTGGTCCCAGTTGTTGGAGTTCTTCAGAGAAGTCATGGGAGCTTTAGGAGGTGCAGCCTTATTGTAGTAAGTGCATCACTGGTGACAGGCTTTGGGGATTTATAGCATGGCCTCACTTCCTGTTCCTTTTCTTTGCTTGCATGATGATGAAATGGTGATCATCAAAGTTTCCTGATCCTGCTTCTTGCTTTCCCTGCCTGTTTCCATGTACTCCCTTACATGATGAATTCTAGCCCTCTGGAATCATAAGCTAAAATAAACCATTTTCTCCTGTAAGTTGTTACTGGTTATGGCATTTTATCACAGCAACAGAAAAGGAATGAATACAAATAGGTAAGATTTCATTAGAATTATGATGGATTGAGGAAAAATAAGTGTACATTTAAAATGATATTTGAGTAAAATTATTATTGCCTTGAACTTGGTATCCCACAAACAATATTTAAATAACAAAACTTAAATTTTAAGTTTTGCATTTTCCTCATTGGTTTATGTTCATGTCAGTGAATTAATCTACAAGATTTTTAACTGATGATTCTGAAATAAATACCTGTGTGATCTAATTTCGTTTTGCTCCTTTCTGCATCATTATATTGAAATATTTTTGGTTTTGGGTTGACTGTTTTGCTTCTTTGTGATGTGATTTTAGAGTACTCCTCCAAAAACAGTGTTGATTTTCCACACTTCAAACTTTTAATAAGAGAATAATCAATATTGCTAAAATATGGATATTTCTAACATCGACATCTTTCCCTTCATGTTTTATTAGACATTTCAATTAGAAACTAATAGTGCCATCAAATTTAAGTTTGATTACCATGGAGAGATTGTAAAAATTCTAGATGCCTAAAGTTCAAATTCAAAATATATGACAAGGAGAATAAAGTTGAATTAGATGAGAAGAAAATTGACCAAGTGTCTGATCTCTCTTCTTAGCCCATACCTCTCCCCAGCTTTCCCACTCCCTGAAGAAGAAAAGAAAATATAGTTGTTAAAAATATTGTCTTGTTTTCAGAAAAAAATTTCTACCATCAAAGTAAAATGAATCAATGTAACGGTCCACCTTGCTCTCCTTAACAGTTTTGGTGTACTTTGTGGTGTTCACCTGGGATTTCTACTTTTATCCACATGCTGAAAACTATATATAGTCTTTATTTTCTGGCCCTCAACATCCAAATGTCTGGTGGACATTTGCACTGTGATTTCCAGAAGCTTCAAATTAACAAAATGCTCATATAAGAGTGCCACGGCATAGCTCTCCTACCTTAATTTCCATTCTCAAGATAGAATTCATTTCTTGTCTATGCTATAACCTACATTCCAGGTTACCTTTCCATGTATTCCATCACCAAAACTAAGCTACCTCTTTCAGATTCTCCTTTTCATCCTAGAATTACCTAATATCTCTCCCTTTCCTGATATCCAATCACCAAAATTAAGCTACCTCTTTCAGACTCTCCTCTTCATTACCTAACTTGAGTGACTCCTAAATTTCCCTGCCTTTATTGTATCCTGTTCTTTTCTAAACCAACAGCTAAACCATCATCAAAATGAACTCCCTCAAAAGGTAATGTAAGTCAGCTCTTGACTAACAGTATTTTCATGACCCGGTTCAATCTCTACCTTCTAGTAGCTATCAGTTCTTTCCAGGTTTGCTCGGTTCCTGAAACAAATTATACAGGACCATGCCTCTCATAGAATGTTCCATAGCTAATGAAGAAAAAGGTTCCATGGTTAATTAAAAAAAATTTTCACTATGGGACAATTGTTTTTTTATATTGATTTTGGATTTTTGGAGACAAAATTTTGATATGTAACCCTGGGAGGCCTCAAAAGCTCAATCTCCTGTCTAAGGTTCCTCAGGGTTTGAATTACAGGACTGTGTCAGTATTTCCAATTACAAGCAAGTGACACCAGGCCCATCTTACTGCGGAAGAATTTTCATAATTTGTTTTATGCCTGGGATTCCTCATGTAGTGGCCAGGGCATCAGAAGTCTTAAAGAAGCTTTCACCTTCTCTTATTGTCATTCTGTAAAAAACATTTTATTGAGATTTCTTACATTTCATACAGCATTTCTTAAATTTCAGTCCCTCCCCCATACGAGTTCTCCCTACCCTCTCATACTGGACTTCATGTATTCCATCATATATGGTAATTCCTACCCAGTCAAGCATTTTCACCCAGATGTCCTTAGGTGCAAGTTCATTCACTGGATTCTAGTCAGTCTATCTAGAGATCCTAAGGAAAATCTACTCTTCCCTACCCAGTAGTAATCAGTCTCCAACACTTCCCAAGCTAGGGCCAGCCAGATGCTCATTTCCCTTCCTCTGCTCTGGGCCCTTGACTGATTGAGTTGGCATGGATCTTGTGCTCAGGCTTTGTCATTCTTCATATTCCCTCTGTCTGAACAGTTTGTGATTCCAAAGACCCTTCCTAATACATATCTGACACCTTGTGCTGTATCTGCTTCCTCTGATTCTGACTTGGACCATACAGTATATTACTTGACATAATCAGTGTAACATTTCAAAATCTTTCTTGACACATGTCAGCTATTGCTAATGTTTCAAACAAAGAAGAATATACACCACTGAGAATGGTTTGTCTTAAACTAATCATTATGCTAAACTTAAGACTAGAGTGCTGGAAAGTACATGGTTCTCTGAAGCCAAGTTAGCTATCTGAAGCATTCAATGATGATTATATGGATAAAATTAATTGACAAAAACTGATCATTAGCAATAGTATTAATTAATAAATTTGTTAACTTATGACATTTAAATGTAAGAATTATTAATAATGCATTTTAAGTGGTTGAGTAGGTTAAAAGGCAGAGGAATAATTAAATACTATGGTGAAAACCTAGTACAAAACAGGCATTGACTTGGGGAAATTGCAAATTAGTAAAACTGAGAGGTTCAGATGTAGAACACCATCAGGAAGAGCCTCTGATTAGAGAAAGGCTTAGCCCAGGCTTGTAGATCTGACACAGCTGGGCCAACAGCTCTAAGACTCTCATCTGAGCAGGAAAGACCAGTGCACATACAGCACTGACAAAGTTATCTAGGGAAATGTATTAAAGCAGTTGTATTATAAACTTATAATGCTGCTGGGAGAGGAAACATAATATGGAAATAGTGACAGGCAGAAAGAGTCCCTAGAGTTCTCAAGAATCATAAACAGTTTGCTGATCTCCTCAGTCCACAGTATCCCTTTATCATGCCCTATGGAGTGAGTCTACTTTAACTGTCAATGCAAAACTATGGCACGACAAAGCCCAATACTGAAGGATAGCTTTGAATAATCAGAAATTTCTAATCAACTATTCCCATAAAACAGAAAGATGCTTATGAATCACAGCTTAAGGGTATGAGGAGAGAGCAGTTTTTCCTAGAGCTTCGTTTCTAAAGGGAAAAAGCTAAAGTGGATTCTATTCCATACTTTCAACCACACCATTTTCGTCCCTTGATAAGCATGTGAATTTAGGGCAAAGAAAGAACAGAACTGACTAATTCAGTTCTGGTTCCCATGATGAATTCTTCCTATGAGAAAACTGTGTCTCACAGAGGAGGCAAGCAATGCCCTATATTCGACTCCTTCTATATGACCAAATGAGTTGTTGGTAAAATGAAAGAATTGCTGCAGCATCTGAGTGACTTCATTGAATGCAAGTGACATCTTCCAATCCTGGCCTTCACAGAACTTGTGTTTATATTTGCCTCTTGCCTTATTTATTCCATTTGGCTCAGATGGGAAAAGAGAAAAGGGATGCAATTCACTAGGATGGGGGTGAGGGTTGGCTCAGTGGATTAAGTGCTTGCCATGCATGCATGAGAATCTCAAGGGATTGTACACTAACTAACCGTGCATGAAAATTAGAGAAGTAGAGACCCTCTTTCAAGGCAAGGACCAATACCTGAGGTTAATCTTTGACCTCTGCACCCATGATGCAGCATGCATACCCTCACAGAGGAAGACACACACATTACAAACACAAACACACAAACAGGTGAATAGGCACACATATGAGCACACACACACAATAATCTATAATTATTGGTAGCTGATGTTTCCAAGTCTTAAATAGAAAGAATCATTTTTTTCTTGAAGTGTTCCTATAAGTTCTCTTGAGTCTGGTAGAATTCTTTTTTTAATCCGTTGCAAACTTTCTATGGTTCAAATTAGGGTAAAGTATATCACTACAACCAAGCTCACCAAGAACAAAGATTCTGGGCATTGTGCTCATTCCTAAACACTAGAAAGAAACATTTGATAATTAAACATGCTTCATGGAAAATATCTACATTACAGGATTCCTAAACATTGGAAAGAAACATTTGATAATTAGACATGCTTCATGGAAAATATCTACATTCCAGGATTCATTCTATTGAGGACAAAAATATGAAATTTGAAATTACTTTTCTTACCTGGAAAAAATATCGTCAAAGTTATAGGAACCTCTTAAATTAAACTTCACTTTTCTAATTAATGCATCTCTGAATTTCAAATTACCTTGTTTGTGGTAGCTTACTGGAGCTGAAAGAAGTCAAGAGTATTCTTTATAAAGCATGAGTGGAAACTGGCTTGATCGTCCACAATGAAATATCATTGGCTGTATGATTTGGGTTTTAACTTTCCTTTGCCATTAGAATGACTGCGTGTGATGTAATTAAATCTCTCTATGCTTCCCTCACTTCTCAATTGTATGAAATGCAAAGATTCTTAAATCTAGGTCATGAATCATTGACTGCACTGCATTTATTAGCACCACAGAAGTAAAAAAAAAAAAAATCAAATGATCTGAGATCAGTGATCTCAGAGGAACTGAAAATATTGCATAATCAAGCTTTGCCTCTGAATCATGTGAAAGCTAACTTTCTCATTTTAGTATAGTCTACTAGACAGAAAAAAGAATAAAACTTAACATGATCTATTTAAAAATGTTGAAATATTTGTTTTAGTATGCTTGAACTTCTGTGGCCCTGTTATGCTTTGTCTTCTGTTTTAATGCAAGAACTTATTATTTCCATTTCAGTGGCAGATATCTGGACAGATAGTAGATTGAACATATCTTTTCATTAGAGCATTTTTGTTATCACAAGTAAAATTGAGCTGGTTCTCACTCAAATCAACTGTGCCCATGAAATGAGGTTTACTCATGCATTAAATGAGGTTTCAAATAGCATTATGCTGGGGATTTGTAACATGTTAAACAGCAATTGTTTTCTTTCAATATTCTTATTGGCATAACACTTATGCAATAATAAAATGCAATAAAATATTATAATGTTTGATTCGTACCAATAGCTCCCACAAAATAGCAGCTAATGAAACAATGGCTCTGGAAAAAGCATTAACTCACATGGAGTAGAGGGCTGGGAATATCATGCTCTAAGGGGCACTGGACTCTAATCCTTTGGGTAAATTATGGCACCAGTGACTACAATGTGGTTTTAAAAATGAATTTTCTATTATTTTGCAGCAGCTATATTCAGAGTGACACCGTCAAGTGGAAGAAAGGGAAAATGTAAATAACACAAATATATTCAAATTGTCTTTTTTGATGGGCCAAGTAGAGATTATTGTAATATTACAACTTGAGGACCCTGTGCCCACATTGAAACTCTGAAGAGTACAACCTGGAACAAATTCATCCTCTCCAAGAAGGCTTGAGAATCTATCCCACATTCCTAAAGTCTTTTCACAGCTGTTGAAATAACAGCAATGACCAATCTGTGAAGGACTGAAAGCAAAGTCACAGAATAGCACATATAGCCAACACCCTGATGAGTAATTGACAAAAGGATCAGCACAGAAGAGGATGGAACTGCAGAGATGTGATGACACAGGTGATTATGTCATTATTATTCCAACATTGAGATGCTTGGATAACATTAGCTATAGCTATAACTGTAACTTCCAAACACTATAAGATGATTTTTAAAAACATAAAGTATATTTTTATTTTATGCTGTGTCATTAGTGTACTGCAGCTCACATTTTATATAATTAACTGGATTCATGGTTGAGCAGTGAACAGTTGGATACTGTTATTGAGATGCAGCCCCAGGTCTTTCCTGAGGAAATTCTGTATAGCTAGAGGTAATTCCTTATAAACATCTACTTTCAATTTCCCTCTAAGGAAGTAGATTTTGCCAAACTTGAAATGTTCAGTTGTTAATCAGAAGTCTCAGTCACATTGTGGAAGAATGCAATACTTACTTAATATTAGGACCACCTGAATGCTCACTTTGGACTCTGGTTTCTTCTGATGAACTTGTGTATCTTCTGCACAGGTTGCAGCAGGCCAGTTGAAAATAAAACTGAAATAAAAAACTAGAGAAGAGAGCAGGCTCTGGAGAGTCAGCCAAGAAAATAAAAAAAAAAAGACGAGGAATTTGAGAAACTGATCATACAATGATTTTCCAATCAGTAAGAATGCTTTACTGGAATATAAGTGAATTTCAGACACTAATGATACCAAGAGTGCTTGCATTGAACAAAACATTATTTTATATAAAAGACTTCATAATCTTGTAACTTTCTGTCATATGAACTTTTATTTTGACACAAGGATCATGTTCTTCTGCAAACATTCATTCAGGTATTTTCTATGTCACTGAGCAATTGAAATTAGGAATAATATAATGCCAGATGCTACAATCTACAGCCTTACAAAAAGTTGTTCTTCTGTCAGTTTGAACAACATCTGTTAGACACCATATTGAAATGAAATACTATTTGAACACTTGAAAGTGTAAGCATGATTTTGATGCATTATAATTCATGATTATTACATCTAGGAACTTTTCAGAGTAAGTCAAAGATATGTCAGCTTTTGACATTCATTTAGGAGATAGTGACTTGTGGTGGTTTCTGCAAACATGTGATTGACATTGAAATATGCCTTGAGAAATCCCTCATGGTGGATTTCTGGTTCAGAAATGTAATGTGTGAGAATTCAGAAAGAAATCATCTTTGTAAGGATATGTAAATATGCCATCAGCACACTTTAATGTTTAATCTTGGAAGAAAGCATAGCAATTTGATCTGCTACCTAAAACAAAAAAAGGGGGGGTAAAAGGAGATTGAGTAAAATTTATTAAGTGATAACTACTTCATCATAGAAATTTATGAAAATATAAGAAAATTAGGCGCTAGGTCTATAACTCTGTCAGTGACGTGTTTAATGTACAAGGATGAAGATCTTAGGTTCATGTGAAACACCCATGTAAAAAGTCAGATGTGGTAGTGGTGCATACTTCTAGTCTCGGCACTGGGAAGGTGAAGACCAAAGGATCCATGGGACACACTGGTCAGCTATCATAATCTAATAGGCAAGTTACAGGCCCCAGTAAGATACTTTGTTTCAAAACACAAAGTTGGTGGCTCATGAGGAATACCAAAGGTTGATCTCTGGTTTCCACATGCATATTCATATATATA
>NW_008353490.1:635763-639313 GCF_000622305.1 Nannospalax galili | reverse complement strand
TTTACACAATTTGACACCTATACCCACAAACATGCATATATACATGTACACAAGAAAATATAATACAGTCTAATTTCAAAATATCAAAAGTTGATTTTAACTATATTAATTATTCAAGTTCAGGATGAAAATGTCCTAAACATTTCAGAAATTTTCTTTATTGAGTGTGATGGATCTTAAAATTCTGCCTTGACCCAATGTTGAGGCTCTTGGTGAAGTCTGGTCAGTTCTGTTTTGAGTTTGCATAACAACTGCCTCCTTTATTGAACTCTTTCCCTCCAGCTCTTCTTTGCACCAGCTGCAAACCAGCCACAGACTGGACAACAAATACTGGTGTACAATCAAACTAGTCAAAATAAGCAATCAACAGAAAACCTGGGAAACCTAGCTCGGCACATCCTGCTTGGCACACTTAATGTCACTAACATCCAAAACCTTTTGGCCCCACGTTGCAGCTTTCCCTTTAATGGATATTCTACTTTCCGTCTACAAGTTGCTGTGACCCACTCACTATAAAACTGATCTTTAAACCTCATGAAACAAAGGAAATTTCAATACTTCAGTTTGCTGTGCTATATTGTTAGCTTTCTTCCTCATCAGGAAATTTCCATTTGTCTCCTGAGATTAACCAATAACATGAAATTCTGAAAAATGGTCAATTCTGGGACATCATTATATCACGTTTAGTGAACAAGTGAATTAATTTAAAAAGTTCTTCTGCCCCCTTCAAGTTTATTCTGTACACATGATCCAGAGGGATTATTTTAAAATGTAAAGTTGATTACAGCAATCTTTCTTCCAAACACTTCAGTATCAGTTTCAGGTAAAGAAAAACATCAGCACATCACAATACGCTTCAGAATGGTTCCCTATTTTCTGTCTTTCTTTGTTCCCTGGCCCTGTCCACCCAGGGTTTTCATGACATCTTCATATTATTGGCTCATTGCTGGTTGTAGTTCTTGGAACTTGTCAGTTCGAACCCTGAAAAAATTCCCTTCAGGACTCTGCCCAAATTCTAACTTTATAGTAAAGTTTAACTAATATTAGATTACCAACCTATCAGGAAACAATCCAATATCCTGATTTCCATCATGTGGTACATGGTTCCTTCAGCGTCTGTCTACAGTAGACGACAGGTGTCTTCAGTTTTTCTCTCCTCTTCCCTTTACTACCAGCTATGAGCCTCAGTTCAGCAGGGACATTTATTTGTGATTTTATTTGTTATTTCTCCCCCTTCTCTAGAGAAAAAATTCATGGTACTCAATAAATATTTGACAAAAAAATGCTTCATTTAAAGATTAAAACATAATAGTAATGACTTACTATGCTAATCTTTCTAGACATGATTTCAAACCAGCCTGTTTTAATAAAATCGAATATTACATGTTTTATTCATAGCTTCCCATTTACCTGAAAGAACATGAAATTTCCCCTTATTGCCTTAGTTTAACAAATATTTTTTTGGTAATTTCATGCAAGTGTATAATGTATTTATCATATTCAACACCTACTTTATTCCTCTAAATCTTCTTTAAATGGATACATTTCTTCCCTTGCAGGCATTATCTACTGTATACATACTTCAGTGAATCTCTCAACTAAATTTGACTGCTACTTAAATTTTCAGAAATTTCAAATTTCATTTTCTACAGCGTGTATCGTTTTGTGATATAGTGAGTATCTGTGTAATGTACTCTCCCTTTCTCCTATTTAAAATTCTTTCCTAAGGTGACTATATACCACAAGGCTTGTGTATAAAATTATTATGCGTTTCATGGACATTCACTGATTCAAAACAATATGTTCCCACATCTATAAATTAAGAAATAATCTAAAAGTAGAAAAAAGTAAATATTATGTAATCATGACATAACTGTGGATAAAATTGACATGCAGAAAAAAAATAATTTATATTAATTTATATTTTAACAAATATCTATTTTGACATGTTTAATATTATAGAAAACAGGAAAATCTCAACTTAGAAGAAGAACTCATATTAATTTTGAATTATTTATGACTTTATATGACTTATCTTAATCATCAGTAATAGTATACACAATGAATTTTGACAGTGGGTTTTTTTATTCTGAATGAATATGCTAAAAGTAAAGATGTATGTTTCATATTATATTTGAGTTCCATATTTTTCATATAACTCCTTTGCTAAAATCCTGAAAGCTGTAATGAAAATAAGGACAAAATTATGGAATTAGGTGACAAGAATTCACTATGAGCACCATTTAGATACAACTTTTGACAAATTACACAGTCTAAATTTAAGAAACCGAGTTTATTTCTATAATCCAGCAATTATAAGTTGTAAAGCCTAGGACTCTCATTTTATACATGACATGCCAGAGAGATGGCTTAGCGGTTAAGAGCACTGACTGCTCTTGCAGAGGACCTGGGTTCGATTCCCAACAACCACAGGGCGGATACAAACCTTCTTTAACTCCATTTCCAGGGGAATCGAAGCCCTCTTCTGACTTCTGCAGCATTGCACAACACGGGTGCACTCACATACATGGAGGCAATACACTCATACACATAAAATAAAAAAATAATAAATAAAATATTTTAAAAATCCCAAACATTAAAATTGTTGGTAGGAATTTCTGTCACCTATGTAGCATTAGTGTTGTCTACCACATACTTTGGTCACAAGGAAGGAAGATTTCCCCAGTCCCAGCTGCATGGGGTGCACTTGGCACTGTTCATGTTGTCATACCAACAAACGTTATCCCAAACACCTCAGAGTCAACTTTACTGTATGCTGTCAGCTGCAGTGCTTATACAGCTTACAAAAATATGAGCTTTTAGCCGGGCGTGGTGTCTCACGCCTTTAATCCCAGCACTCCGGAGGCAGAGGCGGGCAGATCTCAGTGAGTTCAAAGCCAGCCTAGTCTACATAGTGAGCTCCAGGACAGCTGGGACTACAAGGAGACCTTGTCTCAAAAAGACAAAAAAAGAAAAGAAAATTATGAGCGTTAAATTTCAGAAAGCAAAGACTTTTAAGATTTTCCTACTATGGTTTCTCATCATGCAATCAATTACTGTATCTTTGGATTGGATTGTGTTAGAATGTTTAATTTTAAAAACTTTGAGTTTCTGATGAGTTTCAAACGAAATTATTATGTGAATTAATTGTGAATTGGTTTGAGACCGAATTTCTTCCCCCAGAGGGCTGGGGTTAAAGGCCTTTGCCCCCATGTCCTGCATCCTCTAATTTTTTTTTTTTTTTTTTTTTTTTTGTGGTCTTTTTGGAGCCCCAGCTGGCCTGCCCTAGAACTTGCTTTGCAGACAAGGCTGACCTTAAACTCTCAGAGATACATGTCTCTGCTTCCCGAGCGCTGGGAATAAAGGCATGTGCCGAAACACTGGGCTCCTTTTGCTGTCTTATAGCACCGATTTAAGCAAAGTGTTCAAGTGCAAAAAAAGATTGAAGATCATCCACATCCTGCTGTATTAAATATTCAGCCAAGATTAAATATGGGCATGCATATCCATTTCATTAGTTTGCAAATTTGCTTTCATCTTTAATAGCAGT
>NW_008353490.1:632231-635736 GCF_000622305.1 Nannospalax galili | reverse complement strand
TATATATAATTCCAAATTAAATTTCCTTATGATTTGTTATCAGCAAAAGAAATAAATATTGTTGCTTCATGGTAAACTGTTTACCTGGTATTTGAGAAAACATGGGTTCCATTTCCAGGAATGCAATTCATGAAGGAAGAGGAAAAATAAAGTAAAAAAGAGAATGGATAAGAGGAAAGGGAGGGAAGGAAAGGAAAGATGAGAAGAAAAGGGGGCCAAGAGGAGTGGGAAGGGGAAGGGAAGGCTGGAAAAAGGCAGCTTATCATAACTGGGGGGGGCGTTAGGAAGTGGTAGCTTCCTACCACAGGTGTTGTTCTTTACGTTAGTTACCTAGTTGTGTAAGGCATGCTAAACAATCATCAGTGCATCTTCCTCTTCAACGTGAAAGCCTTCTTTGTAAGGAGTATCATTCCATACATAATGAAATCATTGTTATATGAAAAAGTTTTGGCCTGGGCTGAGGAGAAGCCAAGAGAACCAATGTTCATTTTGTCTTTTCCAGGCAACCTTGGTACTTAGTTAAGGGATTTACAAGATTGAAACAATTTCTGCTGTTGGCACAGCATTTGTAGAAGACTCATTCCCTACCTTGGCTGTAGTCTGAGTAATAAATAAGCCATTGTTTATCAGGGCCAACTGAAATGTGGTTTTATTGTTACTGAAAAGAGAATTAAGTACCTTAGCAAGTAAATTATTTAGAGTTTATTCGTGTAGAACTAAGAGGGGATGTATTAGAATAGGTCCAAATAACTTGTTCCATTTAAATTCCCATAATTATAATTCTTGGAAATGCTCATAGTTATATTATTGTCCTCTGAAATTTTGAAAACTCCATAGTACATATTAACTTATAAAAAATGGACTGAGGTGGGTCAGCTTATCACAGTGAGACGACCTGGGTCAAATAATGAAAGAATAACTGTGAAAAGCACAGTTTTAATGAAGGTTTTGTTTGAATGTGTTAGCTTTCCCAAAGGCCAAGAAAATAACTTAAAATATAAATGTGTTGACATTATTTTGGCTCAAATTCCAAACTACGAGATTCTATGAAGCAAACACACTTATCTACACATTTCAAAATATACAGAGAAGACACTAATTGCAGTAACTACCCTTTAAATAATCATGTAGAAATATATCAGTGGAGAAGCTGTCAAAGAAGTTCCATTTAAGAGTTTCACAAAAACAAAACACAAGAAAAAATGCTCTTCTCAGAAGCAGGCTTTCTGGGTTCTGCCTAATTACTTCTAGTGTGCAGGGTGTTCGATCAATTAAAATAGTGCTCATTTACCTACAGGTCAAGCTGTATTTTAGCTTTTGAAAATTCTGCTTTATGTTTTGTGATTTTTAGTTGTAGTGGCATATGGACATGCACACACACACACACAGAGACACACACACAGATATGACTATGGGGTTAGGCTGTAGCTTAATGAGTATTAGTACAATATTTGCTTAGTATGCATCAAGTCCTGAATTCAATTCTCAGCACTGCAAAACTAGGTGTCTAAAAGTTTAGTTTCACATAAATACGTATGTTACTGTAGCAAATACCAGCGGCTACCTCAATTTCCACATTACATAGACCATTAATTGTTCCATGATTTCAGAAACCTGCTAAAAGATATAGGTGTAGATTTTGTTACAAAATTAAAACATAAAAAGGAAACAGTACCTGTAGTCTTTACTGTAGTAATGACTGTTGTATGAAATACAAGTGAATACAAGTATCATCCAATTCAATAAATGTAGATATTCTTTTTTGTAACCTGCATACCACATGTCTATTGCTACACTAGTCACAATAGCCAAGATATGGAGCCAGCCTCAATGTACATCCAAAAATGGAAAGATTAAAAATTGTGGTTCATAAACACAATGGAGTTTTACTGAGACATAGAGAAGAGTGAAATTATGTTATTTTCAGGAAGATGCATGGAACTGGAGATCATCATGTTAAGCAAAGTATAACAGACTCAGAAAGATAAATATAATATTTTCTCTCACACTTCCACTCTAAATTCTAAATATATGATATGCCATATATGGCATACATATGACCTGAAAGCAGGAGGAGTATATGGTGAGAGGGGCAAGCGTAATGTGGGGGAGACATACTATCACATATTTTTCTCACATGTAGGTAGAATATGGAAAGATTTGTGCATCTATATGAGTTTATGTGTGTATATATGACATGAAATCAGACAGGGACCATTCAGAGAGAGGAGGGATGGAAGAAAGCAGTGAGGAGGAATCTGAGCAAATACAATGAAATATATATATATGAAAATGTCATGATGGAAAACATTATTTTGTATGTTAAAGTAATTTGAAGGTAAATATAATGATATACAAAGATCTTGAGCTCCAGAATTAAATACCTTTAAATTCAAATTTTCACTTCTTGCTAGTTTTGCCACCTTGGACAAATCAATGGTTCTCTCTAAGCCCCAACCTGTGTGTATGTTAAATAGAAGTTTAATAGATATTAAAGACTGGTGGCAGAGATACAAATGGGAAATCGCTTGACAATTTTACAGTGTGTTTAAAAGTAAAATTTTGGGGTAATACATAAAAATTGCTAGATGTTAAAATTTGTATCTTTTGGTCTTTAACAAGAAAAATTGCAAACCTTTTCTTTCAGTTAAGATATTAAGATCACTAGTAATCACTATGAACACACTAACACCAGAAAAAGATGAATTATCTGTAAATCACAGCTGATTATTCTATTTAGTATGGATTTGCAGATGCAGTTTTAGGTGCAATTATCATGAAAGTGAAAGAGTAGCCTCAAAAGTCAGGCTGAGACAATCCTAGACTAGCTGTACTGAACACAATTTCAATAGCAAGATGTATTTTGTCACGGGATGAGAATGAAGGAGAACCTAGCAAGAGTGCATCTGCATGACACAGAGGGAACTTCAGCAAAGGGTATGATGCTCCAAACTTCTATCTTCTCTTTGCTCGTAGATGCCATCAGATCTTTCCTATATGTGTGACCCTGGTTTCCCAAACCACAGTAGGAAGCCAGAAGAGAAGAATCTGCCATGTCTCATAAACATAGAGAAGGCTGGAGAGCAGTAGGAACTGCCAGGAGACTGAAAGTAATGTAGAGATTATATGTGTATGTACTGTGAGCCAACTTTTTCACATCTTTTCTCTAGCACAAACTTTAGAGACCACCAAGATAGTTCCTGGTTTCCTCTTTCTGAAAAAAGTGGTCTTCTGTCCAACCAAGCTTAAATTATCAGCCTGAAGTAAGGAATCATAGCTATTCCAGTGATTTGAACTTACTGTCCTGAAAGTAATGTAGAGATTATATGTGTATGTACTGTGAGCCAACTTTTTCACATCTTTTCTCTAGCACAAACTTTAGAGACCACCAAGATAGTTCCTGGTTTCCTCTTTCTGAAAAAAGTGGTCTTCTGTCCAACCAAGCTTAAATTATCAGCCTGAAGTAAGGAATCATAGCTATTCCAGTGATTTGAACTTACTGTCA
>NW_008353490.1:595678-632104 GCF_000622305.1 Nannospalax galili | reverse complement strand
ACTTTATTGCTCCCTCGACTCTCTGGCACCTTATATTGATTTTTTTTCATTATATTATAAACTCCAAGATATAGTCATGGAAATCTGATGACTCTCATAAGCTCTTATAGCTTACCTGAGGTTAATATCTAGGGATCTTTAGCTTACCAATTCCACAAACCTCAATGTCAGATATTCTTACTTATTTGTGCTACAACAAAGTTGAAGTCTACACTAAAAATAGCTTATTAAATAATAAAATTGTACAGAAAATTCTATTATGAGAAAAAGTTAAGACATGCTTGTGTATGCTCTAGGTCACTGGATGTTTGAAAGGGATCTCTTCCTATCAAGATTTCAAGTAAAATGAAAATAAGCTGTAAACCATGAGTGCTTGAATTTGGTTGAGATGATACATGATGGAGGATAGAAAGATAGATGACAGATAAAGAGATATGTGGATGGTAGACATCAAAAGAAAGTAGATGGATATAGATTACTGATACATAATATAAGATAGATATAGAAACATAAAATATTACATAATGAAGTAGTATTTTCACATTCCATAAGAGTTCAAAATATGTATTCCTCTGAAGCAATAATAGTGAAAATTTGGCTTCATTTTAATTCCACTAATAATTTAATTCCACTAATTGACCACTAGTCGATGAGAATAAGACATGGCTAGTCACCCTTAGAAAGGGTGATATTTCATTTGTTGTTAAACATGTTTTTGAACTTGAAATTTTGCCCTTTTTCTTCTGTTTAAAACTGTATCAAATAATTCTATCATAGCATTATTTAATATGTAAATTGTTTTGCTGTAAATAAAATAATGAGTGGTTTAGAAAAGAAAATAGTGATATAAATGAATAGATGCTATAGATAGTAGATGCACATATATACAGGCTAGGTAAATATAGTTAGATCACTGCATAATAGAAACTTGCATATGTAGAAAAATAACAATACATGGAAGATGATAGACCTTGAAATAAAATACAGAAAAATATGTGACTGTGTTGAAACAGAATACTTATATACCACATTTCTCCATCTAGGTCTAGGTGGTCAGATTTCAGGGACACATATTTTTCACATTAACATGTAGAATTTGGTTAAAACTTTCCCTTTTCTGATATTTTAAAAGCACAAACCGCTGATATACTCCTTATAGTGTAATTAAATTTTCATTGAATAAATGTCCTTAGCCACTATTGAAATTATTCTGTATTTTAGTAACACATGTAAGAAATTCTTGTTTATATTACAGATTATCTGGTTTCTCGCATTTCATTCACCTCAATGAAATGGCTGTTTAAACCTTGGTCATCATAATCATGAACAAATCTGAAATATCAAAATGATTTTTCTTATCACTCTTGCTTTGCTTTGTGCCCTCTTTTTCATATGAGAAACAATTACTCATATACAGTAGGAATGATCTGACAAAGAAGATGGGGAACAGTTAAACAGTCTCTGCATCCATGCATTCAGCTAACTTTCACAATATTACAAATCTATGACAACTGAGAACCAAAACTAAATAAAAGGAAAAATTATTAGTTTCTTAAAAGTAGGAAATATTGTAGAAATTAGTGCTCATCAAATAATTTATCAGAATTTTTATTATGCCTTCAGATATTCTAAAGCTGAAATGCCAAAATAAATCTTTAAACAAAAATTATTAAATTTTAATATAAAGAAAGTATACCTCCCTCATCCTTGCAGGGCTGCTGCCTGGCTTGTATTTGCACAGGTCTTGTGCATATTGTCATAAGTGCTGTGGTGTCCAGACAACACAGTTTCCATATATTCATCTGCACCTGTGGTATTACAGTCTTTCCATTGCACCCCTTTGGCAATGATCCTTGATTCTTGGGAGGAGACAGCGTCATATAGGTGTCCCATATAATGCTGAGCCTCTCTTATTCCTGCACATTGACCATTTCTGGATATCCGTGTTGATCTCTGGTGAGAGTTGACACACACGCTAAAATGTATAGATATAAGAATAAGTAATAATGTGTTAGTATAATAGCATATCTATTTAGCAGAATGAGAGTATTTTGTTCTCTCCTACAGTCTGCAGGAAGCTCCAGCCCTAGCTGAGGATCTATTGACAATTGGTAAGATACTGGGAGAAGGAGAGTCAATTTTCCTTACTGGTGTGATGCACAGTGTGTTGGCCAGACTCCAAGGGATAGATCCACAAACAGTAACTCTTGGGAAACACAGCCTAGACTAAATAGCCTTAAAAGAAAAGACAAGTAATAGTAGAGGACATGAAGTACGGGGGTAGGAAGGCGGGGCTGGAGAATGAGGAGGATGGCTGAATATGATCAAAATACATTGTATAAAATCCTCAAATCAATAAAAATCATAAAAGTAGAACTATTATGATGATCTTAATCATCACAGTTAGAATACAATAAGCAACACCTATATGAAATCAAATTTTATTAGCAAGCTCAGCCTCTCTCATGCATGACCCACTCCATCACTACCATGTCTGCCATTTCCAAATACCATTGTTATCTTTCCTTTTGATGCCATAAATGAGTCCTATTGTGAACATTATAATAATGAAAATTTAATGCCTGTAGCTTATATAGTGATCTATAATACAGTGCTTAGGATTTAGATTTAGCATACTCGAAATACTGGGAATTAATATGTATGTCCTTATGTCAGTCATGATTGGTAATCAACAGTGGCAGTAAGAGCAATTCTGTGTGTTTTGAGTGGAAAGATATATAATACACAGAATGTGTTTCACATAACCCCTGGAAGACATGAAAGGACAAAGGTCACAGAGGCTGTTTTAAGAGGCCTGCAGGACTGAGATCAGAAGGAAGACATTGCCATTGACCTCAGCTTCCTGTCCTGAGGGAGCCAGAGACAGAGGCAGTCACAGATGAATCTATGAAGCTACCTGTCCAAGGATTTAAAAGCCAAAATGCAGTTTTGTGAAAATTATAATTTTTGCTGTAACAAAATCAACCAGTTTTAATGTGGTTTTAAAAAAATTCACATTGTAGATTCCAATATATATATCATGTATTCATGAATGAATAAACTTATATGAGCATAATTTTAATATGTCCATCAATATTTGAAGATGTCCATCCATTTACTAGTACAATATTTGTTACATTAAAAGTTCTTATTTAAAATTATAGGGTTGAATGTGTGTCAGGTACCACCAAATTCTGAGAGTAAATATCTGAATGGAGATTCATATGGTATTATTGAAGATGAAAGTCCTCGTATAAAAATTAAAAGTTCTCTGGGAGAAAGAGAGTCTGGTTTCATTAAGTGTGTGGTGATGGTTAGGTTGATCACATTCAGGTGTGTGGACCCACACCCAAGAGTATTTGGGAAACAAAAGTGCAGACTCCATAGGCCTTAAAAATAATAGAGGACAAAAACTGAGGGGTGATAAGGAGATAGGGGTAGATCTGAGGGGAGATTGCAAGAGATTCTGATTATAATAAAAATACATTGTATAAAATTCTCCAGGATGCAATAAAAATATTATTTTTAAATGTTATCATGATTAAATCTTAAAATACCCCCAAAGATTATTTAAGGAATGTTCATAATTTTGTAATTAGATTATTTTGGTGCTACAAAATATGTTTTAAATTGAGAAACACATTAATAGTGAATATTTTGAGGCTGATTTTTTTGAATGTTCCTTATTTAACATAGGAATACTATAAAATATGAAAGATAGATAACTTCTTTGCAAATATGTATGCCAGTGGATTTATTAATTCCCACCTTTATTCACCTCTCTTTTTAGTTATTCTTATCACTGATTCTCCTTAAGCACTTAATAATAAGAATAGTTTTATTGTATTAAATGGTCTTAAAACTGAGCTAGTTCAGAAATGCTATTCAGTGTTTCCTGTTGGGATGAAACCATTCCTTTCTTAGTTACTTATATGCACCAATGACATAACTGCAAATTCATAAGCAGATTCTCTCTACCTTAGCTACACAGTTATAATGGTGTATTTTGGTGTGGAGAAAGGACACATAATAAAAGACTAAGTAGCAATAAAATAAAGAATAAAGCCTGTTGTGGTCAATTAAAAACAGAGGTCACTACCTCTGCCAGATATACACACACTAGAATGCCTTAAGTGTTCACATGCTTTTGCTGCTTGCACCAGTTTTGACATGTTGCTTCATTAAAATCCTAAGTTCACATTCACTTGGACAAATTCTTCCTTTAAAAAAAACTGAAGTTCTTCATTTTTCTACTAGCTAAATATTTAAGTGGAGGAAAATAATTAGACAAGGTTTTACAGTACCTGATTCACAGCTTACTGGGAGGGTGGTCAAAGCAGGGTCGGTACAAAGAGAAGGAGCACCATCTTAATGGGGACTATTGATCTATGGAGCAGTGTAATGACTAAAACAGACCTTTGAATCTGAATCACAAAGACACACTGTGTTCTAATTGCTATAACCTTTGGGAATTGTCAGAGGAATAATAGTTCTGCACAAAGGTTAGATCCGACTCTAGGAAGGAGTGTAAGTAAGGAACTCAAGAAATGGCACACAGGCAAAATAATAAATGTTGTTATTGTTTTTCCTCAGCAAAGTAAAGGCAGGTGAGTAAAGAAAAAAAAATTCAGATTTTGATTATGTTAAACTCATATTTCATCAACACTGTTTCTACAAACTCCTATCACCAGAGATAGCAGTCTTACAAGACAATTTATTGACTGTTATGGACACAGTGCAGTAACTGTTTATACTAAACTTATATATGGAATCCTTGTTTTTAGTTTTATTTTCACAAGTATAATATTTACTGTATTGCCAAGTTTTTATATTTTGGAATATTAAAACATTTTAAATGACAGAATATAGTCCTTTCCAATGATATTATTGTTAATATTAAAAGTGTTACTATAAAGGCCTCAAGGTATCCAAAGATTGTTGCCCTGGACTAAGTTAAAGTAGCAACCAAGTCTTCACACAAGATAAATGCATGCTGGAGGACAGAGAATTTGAATCAACGCCATTCAAACAATAGGCAGGAGATACTTTAAATATTAGGTGAGCCAATGAAAATGCTCTGTGAAGGACTAGAGATTAGAGTAGAAATCTGAACATCTGTGTTTGTCAACTGGCGATAATTGGCTAAATCTCTCTAAAAATATTGTAAAAGGAGAACTACACCCATTGAGGGTTGAGGGTCCAGAGACCTAAGAAAGCAATCCCTAAGTTGGAAGACTAACAGAGAACTGGGAGATAATTTACATCTCAAAGGGATAGGGAATTACAGTTGATATCATCTAATAATTTCCTTTCTGTTTCTGTGAAAAAGCATACTGCAAACCAACACAGAGAAGGAAAAGTTTTTATGGCTTACAGGTTACATACATCAGTTTATCACAGAAGGAAGCAGAGGTAGGAACTCAAGGCAAGACCCTAGATGCAGGAACTAAAGCAGAAACCATGGAGGAAAGCTGCTCCTGCCTTGCTCTCTATGGCTTGTTCAACTATCTTTTTTATATAGGCTAGACCTACCTGCCTAACAATGGAACCACCCACAATGACTTTGAACTTTTTTTTTTTCCAGTCTTTTTGAGACAGGGGATCCCTGTGGTCCCAGCTATCTTGGAAATCACTCTGTAGACCAGGCTGGCCTTGAACTCCCAAGTACTGGGATTAAAAGTGTGCACCATCATGCACGGCTAATGATGTTGTTGTTAATATTAAAAGAATATTGCTATAATGGCCTCAAGGTATCCAAAGATTGTTATCCTGGGACAAGTTAAAGCAGTGACCAAGTCTTCACACAAGATGAATGTAGGAATCAAGAAATGTCCCAACAGATGTGTCCACAGGTCCATTTGATGTAGTAAATTCCTCAGATGAGAATCCCTCTTCCCAGGTATGTTTAGATTTCTCTCAAATTGGCAAAAATTAACCAGTACAATCCCTCCCAAGTCAATTCAATACACAATGTTATGTTAATAACATAATATAAAAATACACAATATTAAAGATTCCATAAATTTTAAAAACTAATACTTTAAAATTAGTTCAATGTCTTCCTAAAAGTTCAAAGTAGGGGAGGAGGATCATATACAAACAAAAAAAAAATAAGGTACACTCTCTTGATGCATATTTTTATTGATTTTGGGGGCATTTCATAGAACAAATCTTATATTTAGAACTGGCGTGCCCCATCTGCAGCCCCCACACATCCTCCTACCAGGTTGCATTCATTCTGTCATATATAGTAAGGCTTATTTGATCAGACACTTGTACCCAGATGTTCCTCAGGGCAACTTCATCCACTGGAGTCTAATCAGCCTATCCTGAGTCACTACCTTAAGGAGCCAGGCGTGGTGGCACATGCCTTTAATCCCAGCACTGGGGAGGCAGAGGCAGGCAGATCTCTGTGAGTTCAAGGCCAGCCTGGTCCACATAGTGAGTTCCAGGACAGCTGGGGCTACAGGGAGACCCTGTCTCAAAAAGACCAAAAAAAAAAAAAAAAAAAGATCTATTCTCCCTCACCCCACAGTAATTAGTTACCAATAGTTCCTTTGCTAAGGTTTGGCCTTGCTGTCCATTTCCCCAGTTCTATGCTGGGTTTTTTTCTCGTCGAGTAAGCATGAGTCTTGTGCATGCTGTAACCATTGTTTCAAGTTAATATGAGCAAATTCTTAAAGGCCTGGAAGCCTCTGTTTCTTTATGTTCATACAACAACATGTCTCTTACAATCTTTCTGCCTCCTCTTCTGCAATGGTTCCTGAGTCATGGGTGGGTAAGTTTAAAATAGGGTCTGATCCAGGGACATGTACTCTGCAATCTCTTAGTCCCTAAAACTTGGCCAGTTGTGGATATCTGTGTGCATCACAGTCTGCTGCATGGGGAAGTTTCATTGGTGAGGTGGGGGATGTATTAGTCTTCTCTCTACCCTTTTTGTAGGCCAAATTCTAGCCCTTCCAGGGCCATTTCATAGCTTAGGCTGTGTTCTTGTATCAGAATTTAAACTGTGCCATCAACATAACATTCCTCCCCCATAGCCACACCTTCAGCCACACCTTCTTCCACGCCTTTCCCCACAGATAGCCTGAGAGTGCATCATGCTTCCGCTGTGCTTTGATTGGTCTGCCTCCTCATAACTGGCATTAGTCCACAAAGGGTGCCCTTTCGCATTATTAGATGATTATGTGTATACAGCCCGTTGAAAAATAAAGTTCAGTTCTGCCCTCTGATGCTCTCCTGGAGTGGTCTTTACTCCATTGCACTTGCCCTCTGCAGGGTGTGAGCTTGCCACTGAATGATGTGTATCCACATCTGATGCCCAAATAGGGATCCACCGCAAGCTGCATACCTGATTTTTCGGATAAGTGATCCCCAGGATGGGTTACTCTTCCTCGCCGCATGCTAACCCCCAGATAAACTGCCTCCCGCACTGCTGGAGTCCCGGGGAATCCAGGTCAGTAAATCTCAGGCTCAAGACATTTTGGAAAATTATTACCGAGTTTGCCCCTTGGCTAGCTGACTCCCAAATCTTCAATCAGGACATTTGGGCTCATGTCCTGATGCCAGAAAAGCAGAAGTACACCAGGGTAGTAGTTTCTCTCTCCAGTTCTACCATAGCTGCTATCCAGCAATGCTTGGCAAGGGTAACCTCTGAATGTCCTTCTAGGGACTCTTCTCTTTATACCATATTGGCTAGGGAAATGGATAAGGAACAGGCTGAGTCCTGGGAGACTACTAAGATGGAGGCTCTTGCCACGAAGCATATGGCCGTCCAGGACCTTGCTACTTGGCAACAAAACCAAGCTGGCAGGAAGTGTTCGACTAGTGAGCCACCTTGTTCTGATGCCGAGGCTTGAAATGTCACTTTTCCAAACCTCAAGTCCTAAGCAATTGAGGGGGAGGAGCGTCTCTCACCCGCCCCCTTGCGCCTTGCCTTCTATGTACCCTGCCTTACCACCATATCGACCTCCTCCTGGAGGCCTGACCAATAGTCAGTCCTGGTTTCTGTGCGACCAAACGGATGGCAGATGGGCTAAGGCCAGATATCTCCCTGGGACGAGACTAGCACACCCTGCCCAGCCTGTCGTCCTCAGATTCAGGCTTTCACTGTTAATCTGGTCCCTAGTCCTCAATGGCCCTTGCCATGGTAGCCTCACTCCCCATAGATACTGACTGAATTGAGGAAAGCAATTAAGGAGGATGGGGTACAGGCTCATTGGGCAAAGGGGGTTGTCAGGGTCTCTCAGCCTGGCTCAACACACCTACTGACTGGAAAGTCATAGCAAAAGCCTGCCTTCCAGGACTACTGTGCTTACCACGGGCCGCCCTGTTCTGGGATGAGTGTGATCAACAGGATGCTGAAATCATAACAATAATGTCCTGATCACTTTGAATGCCCTATTAGGGGAGAGGACATTCAGCAGTACGGCCATTCAGGCCCAGGGCTTGTGGGAATATTTTGATCAATTCCAATACTGTGCTTTTCCTGCCTGGAACCTTATAATGCCTCCAAAAGAGTATCGAGTTACACCCGTTACACAGATGAAACAAAAGTCTTCAGAATCCTTTGCTGAATTCGTAGATAAAGTGTCTTCAGCCATCAAGAGACATACGGTCGATCCATCTGCACAGGTTGAACCTTTCAAAGTTGTTGTCTGGGAAGGCATGACAAAGGAATGTAAGATAGCTTGTGTCGTGCTCCCAAACAGTGAGGTAAGGGATTGGCTGCTAGTCACTCAGGACATTGAGACCTCCACCTATACGGCAAGTGGTTTAAATGCCTTTTGGACACCTGGGCTAACAAAACCATCCTGGTCACAAAACCACCCTGATTCCTGGTCACCCCCTGGCTGGGGTGGGAGGATCCCAGAAGGCTTGGCAACGTAGAGACTGGGTAACATGGGAGGACACTGATGGTATCACAGGAAAATGTAAGCCCCTGATGGCTGAGGACTTGTCAATAAACCTCTTAGGGCAAGATACACAGAGCCAAATGGGTGTGGTCATAACCACGGATGATAGGGCATTTTATGATTGGATTCAGGAGGAGGACAAAAATCTGAGGCAAGCCCATAAAGATGATCACCCCCAGTTCTAATGGCCATTGATGTTTACAGGACCCCTGCCCTTGAATAGCACCCAGAGGAGTGCCATTTGGGGCGATCAATGGCTGCTTCATGGGGACAAACTTGTGGCTGCCCAGGACCTGGTCCAGCAACAACTCGCACTGGGTCACCTACAAACCTCCCCAAGCCCATGGATCATGCCCATTTTCCCCATGAAAAAGAAATTGGGAAAATGGTTCCTACTTCAGGACGTTAAGGCAATTAACCCTTCCATGGTTATTTGGGGAAATCCCCAGAGAGGGTTTATATACCCATGGATAAGTCTATTATTATTTTAGATCCCAAGGATTGCTTTCTTACCATTCCATTACACCCCAGGGATACAAAATGGTTTGTCTTTTCTGTCCCTGTACCCAATACCAGAGGGTCCTGTCCTAGATTCAAGTGGAGATGTCTGCCCCAAGGTATGACAAACATCCTTACCATGTGTCAAGAAGCTGTGTCGCATGCCATCAGGAACATTCACCCTGCTCTCCAGGGGGATGTAGAGGTCTACCATTATATGGATGACCTTATGTTTCTTCTGGACACTCCAGGATTACTTGAACAAAAGCTCCCCCTTCTAATAAAGGGCCTTAGTGCCCATGGCTTATCAGTAGCCATGGACAGATTCAGTCTATCGCCTTAATTTCCTGGGCACAGAAATCCATTCAAACAATCTCAGGCCCATGAAACCCACTATTCCCCTCCTTTCTCCCCTCAAGGTTGCAGGCTCCAGGCCTTTTGGGGGGAAGTTAATTGGCTATGTCCTTGGCTTAATATCACTATCAGTGAATTGGTGCCTCTGTACAAACGTCTTACTTTGCATGCCCTTCTGGGCACTCGCCTAGAACTCTCCTCTGAGGCTAAACAAGCCATAGCAAAACTCCAGTCTGCTTTACAACACACCCAGACAGGTCACTATGACCCTCATCTCCAAACCCAGCTTTTAATTTTTAACACTCACCCTATGTCTGTAGGACTTCTCACTCAGGGCTAACAGAATGGCTCCGTATACCTATTGCTGGGGTGCCCTGAGCCCTGTCAGAATTGGATCAGCTGGCCAAATTAATAATGGCAGGCCACACTAGGGTTAAGGAAGTACTAGGAAAAGAGCCAGACACCACTATCTTGCCTTTTAGAGAAAAGGACCTGTCCTGGCTATTCCAACATCATGCCCAAATTGCTGTAGCTCACCTAGATTATCAGGACAGACTGACAACCATTACCCAAATACCCAATGGGCTGCTAGTCTTCCTAGGCTTCATTAGTCTCCCTTCAAACTTTTTGCCCGTGAACTCTTGGTAGATGGGTATGACATCTTCACTGATGGCAGTACCTCCAGTGTTGCAGTGATTATATTTGTCCTGGGGCCTGGGAGCCCTCTCGGTAGATTTTTAGACCAACTGTTGGCTCACCGCAAGTCAAAGAGTTACGCGCTATTATTTTGGCCCTACAGGCTGTCCCTGACTCTCTCAATCTTTTCACAGATAGCTTGTATGCCACCCACTTCATCTCCAGGATACCACATGCACAAGTGCAACTAGACTCCAACCTTATTTCCATGTTGATGCTACAGCTTAAGTCTCTCCTTCTGGGGTGCTCTCACCCCCTCTTTATCCAACATGTCTGAGGTCACAAAAATATGCCAGGGTTTATTAATGATGGTAATGCCACTGTGGATGCTTTGGCATCAGGCAGGCTGCTACAGGCCTCTTTGGCCATTCTGTCCCCTCCTCCTTCTCCTGAGGACCTCCATTTACTCACTCATATTAATCTTAAGGCTTTTCAGGAGCTCTATCCTCAGATTCCCAAGGATCAACTCGCCATCATACTAAAAACATGTAAAAATTGCCAATCCCTTGTGCCATACTCTGGCCTTCAACCACCAGGAGTCATTCCAAGAGGTCTCAAATCCGATGTCATTTGGCAAATGTACCCTACCCACTTACCCCCCTTTTGGGAGACAAAAAATCATTTTGGTAACCATACACAGCTATTCTAAATTCATATAGGCCATGGCTCATACTGGAGAAACAACCAAAGACCTTAAGAAACATGTCTTACAGTGCTTTGCCATCATGGGAAAACCAACACAAATTGAAACATACGATGGCCCTGCTTTCACCAGCCAGGCCTTTTGTCAGTTTTGTCAAACATGGCACATTAATCATGTGACTGGGATACCATATAATCCCCAAGGTCAAGGAATTATTGAAAGGTCCCACCTCACCCTCAAACAACAGTTACAAAAAACTCAGAATAATCTTCCCGCTCAGGCTTCAGCTGTCTCTGGCCCTCTTTACACTAAACATACTTAACCTTCCTGCTAGCTCACAAGTAAAAAAAACCCAGCCTGTGATAGTTCGGCACTGGGGGGGAGTGCAGTATGCCCCACCCATCCTAGTGTGCTGGAAAGACCCACTGTCGGGTCTATGGAGAGGGCCTGACCCGGTGCTCACTATGGGTCGAGGATTTGCTTGTGTTTTCCTGCAGGACTGCTCTGCACCTGTCTGGGTCCCAGCCAGATTAGTTCACAGGTTTTATGATGCTGGTACAAGAGATACTGATGGTGATATTCCTGTACACCTGGATTTGGATTCTGATATCCTGACAGGTCCTGATCCTCCGCCTCCCTCAGCGTAATGGCCAACTCTGAGAACCCGCCCCAAATTTAAGGGGACTGCTTGGCCAGGCAACCCCCCCTCTTGCTGCTATCCAGGACATGGACCCTCCCAGGATGTCTCAAAAAGAGTGACAACACCTCTGGTGGCTTTAAAAACATCTTCACAAACTCACCATCAGCCCTCAGAAAGCCAAAAGAAAAAGGCAAGGAGGGGCAGACCGAAGCTTCATGGCCAACATGTAAGTATAACTGAGGTAAGTAACCACACTGTCCTCATAGCACTCGCATGCTTGACGACCTTTGCAGACCAATGCTTATGTTCTCTGGGGATGTATTCCCAACCCTGTTACCATCTGGCCATATGGCTGGGATGTCATACGACAACCTATTTCTTGCAACGAATCCCTATATCCCCTTGCTGGGGCCTGCCCAATGGCAGAGTCCTCTTAACAACTTTAAGCTCTAGGATCTCTGCCTCCAGCTCCAGCTGGGGGTGGTGTGCTGGTGGATGTTTCTAACTTCACCATGGACCCACGGTGCCTATGCCCATCCCTGGGACTCCAGGAGGCGTTTCATGGTAATTGGAAGGATCTGGTTCACATTACATCTTTCAGCCCCTCTAACTAACACTTCCAGACCCTATAAGTCTGTGCCCTACCATGTATTCCCACTTCCTGGAAGACTAATCCAGGGAGCTCCTCTTGATTTGGGGGCTGGTGTAATTGCTGGACAACCCTAGCATATTGGCTGACAGGACTACCCTTGTCCCCCTTATGGGTCCTCAAATGTTACATATTGGTCTTGGTACTGCCCAACTACTATCACCTATCCTCAGCCCACCTGGATCCAAGCACTTCTGACAAATAGCCTATATTCCACTTGAGGGGCCTGGGGGCGGTGACTGGAGACCCTTTCTCTTGCACTCAACACATCTGTACTCTCCTTTAGATACCAATTTGAGAATCTCTCTGCTGACAATGTTACTAATAACAGTTCATGCGTAATGGAGCCACATTCCTTTTACTAAAACAGTGCTTTCAATAACTATAATTTTAGTTGCACCTTAAGAAGCAATTCCTCCAAAGCTACCACCTGGCCTCCATTTACTGCATGCATGCCCCCCTGATTTTAGTTTCCCTATTACAACTGACTCTCATAATTGAACCACAGCTGTTAATATTACCAACTGTCTCACTAACCCAGCCCTCAAGGAGGGGCAATATATTTTCTTTATAGGAACAGCATCCTTCATATGGGTCCCTGTCACTATGATAGATGACTATCAGTTTGATGCATGACTCCTTCTGACAAGAATGATGACACGTGCCAAGAGAGCGCTGGGCCTGCTGATTCTTGGCATTACTTCCTTGATTGCTCTGTTGACTTCCGTTGTTACTGCTGGGTGGTCTTAACTAACCAGGCAGCTCAAGCCTCGGCGTTCAACAATCTGTCAGCGTTTATGTTGGAGGGACTTTCTTGAGCAGCCTTCTCCTTAGAACATGTCAGACTAGGCACGGCCAACCTCCAGACTCAGCTGGACATTCATGCTTTTATCCTTGAGGCTATATTGTGTATGATGGGTCTTCCTTGTGATGTTAGATTCACCCATGTCTGTGTTACTCCTTACTTGGTTGCCAATGATTCCTTTAATACTGCGGTAGCTATGCTTAATGAAACACATAATCTGTCACAATATGTCTGGGGTACTTGGGAGAAAAGGATGGTCCACCTTATACCATGTATCACTGATATAGCTACCATTGTTAATAATACTCGGGTTGATATCATCCCTTTACCCTCTCTGATGCAGGATTTTCTAGGACATTTGCAATCCATTGGTTATGGTTCAATAATCCCCTCAGGGCTGTTTTGGGGTGCAATGGTATTGGCCATTATAATTCTGCTTTACTGTGTTAGAGCACTGTATGCTTGGATTAGGGATCAGCACCAACAAATAGCAATGTTGGCAGAAGTCATTCATGAACAGTTACTCCTGCAGGCCACCGCCTGGACATATTTGGCTTTGACATGGTTGGAGGGTCAAGACCCTTAGCCCAGCCCAAGCACATTATGTGTTCAGGGTGGGTTTAATGGTCTTCCACCTAACCATTATTGGCTTTTATTAAAGAAAAGGGGGACTTGTAGGCTAAATTCTAACCCTGCTAGGGTCATTTCATAGTTTAGGCCCATTTCCTGTATCAGAATTTAAACTGTGGCATCAACATGGCTCCCCCCTCCCATAGCCGCAATTCCTTCCACACCTTTCCCCACATATGGCCTGAGAGTGCATCATGCTTCTGCTGCACTTTGATTGGTCTGCTTCCTCATGATTGGCGCGTGATCAGGGCATGATCCCCAATGCTAGATGCAAGTGCATGATCACCATGACCTTTGCTATCATTGGTCCACAGTTTGTGCCTCTTCACATTATTGGATAATTTTGTGTATATATACAGCCTGCTGAAAAATAAAGTTGGGTTCTGCCCTCTGACGCACTCTCGGAGTGGTCTTTCCCCCCTCGCACTTGCCCTCGGTGGAGTGTGGACTTGCCGCTAGATGGGGTGGACCCATAACCCTTGTTCTGTTATGCTCCCTGAGCCTTAGTATAGAGGTTGACGAGTTGTAGAACTCTGTAGTAGCCTCCATCAGTCACAAAAAAAGCTTCTTTGATGAGTGATATACTTTGTAAATATAAGGATCCATATTTAGCATACAGTAAGAAATTTCATTTGACTAGAGATATGAGGGAAATAGGGTTTCTGTAGGATCTATAACCTCTCCAGACATGTATTTTTTACTGTATTTATAGTGCCACCCATGAGTTCCTTCCCATTGAGAGCTCTATCCCCATTTTCCAATTTCCACCTTCCTAACATCTGTTTCCTGACTCTCTGGCTCTTTTTTTCCCTCTACCTCTCTGGTTCCTTTCCAATTGGATCCAATTAGATAGCTGCTGATTACCCCTTAGATAAGAATGCCACTACTGTACCAATAGAGATAGCTTCCTGTGCCAGTCATTGCACTTATTAAGCTTTAGAGCTGGGTTGGGCCATTGATTTTTTTCCCCCTTAGAAGTTTGCATAGTATCTAAGCATATGAGAGCTACTCTTCAGAAAGGAGCCTTCAGTCTGTTCCAGCTCCATTGCTCCAAGTTTTGTGTCTGGTTTGTCCTGTCTTCAGCAATAAGGCTTTACCATCAAGTTCTGTTAGGCAATCAAGGAGTGAAGCAATAGCCTGTGTTATTTTGGGAGTCTATTGCAGTACCCTGTCTAATAACTCAAAGGGAGGTTTAACCTGTCTGGCACTGTATTTCTTGTTATGTAGTCTTCAGGTATACACATGCACTCATGTTCAGATATTGTTTGTGTATTTTAATAGGTCTTTTGAGTTAATATATTTTCCTCTGGCTTTTCAGACCACCTAAGCTTTACTTATCTTTCCTCTCTTTCTGACTGTCTAACCTCTCTATTCCTTCCCCAGTTAAAATATCCCTATTCTGTTCTTGATAATACCTGTCCCCTATTATCCCCTCTTCTCTTGAGTTACTTCCTGTTCTTTACTTCCTTTTTTTCCTTGTATGTCTTTCCCTTCTCCCTTCCTAGTTGAATATCACCATTTTCCAATTTCCCCCATCCTAACATCTGTTTCTCCCTCTCTCTAGCTTTTTTATTTTCCCTCTACCTCTCTAGTTCCTTTCCAATTTCTTGGCTCCTACATTTATATCAGGATATATACTCACATATAAAGGATTGGTGCTAAGATCCACAAATGATGGATAATGTACATCATTTGTTAGTACTAAGTGAATTAACAAACTTTGTTATTCCAACAGGGACGTGTCAGAGCACAGCGTTAATCAAAGAAAAACAAACTCTGAATAAAAATTTCAGTGCCTGACATATGAAACTCGCTCTTGTTCTTCTGGGCTACAAAGGGATTAGGCAGTTTCAACATATGTCTTGTAGTATGCTTGGGCAGGTGCCAGTCCATACCTGTTGCTGTCCTTGGGGTTCATTCTGTGGTTCTGCCATCTCCAGTATGCTGCAACTGCAACTGAGACTTCACCTGTCAATGTTCTAACCTGCTTTGCTATTTTCATAATTCAAAAATAAAAGCAGGAGGGTTTGCTGTCAAGCTTGATGGTCTGAGTTCAATCCTCAGGTCCCACATTGTGTGGCAAGAGTGCACTAACTACCAATTTGTTCTCGGCCTAAACACATGCATGATGGCCTATGATGTGTGCATATGGCACATATACATTAATAATAATAAATAAAATAATAAATAAATGTAAAATAAAAACAAAAAGAACAGACTTTGAATAAAAATACTTTGTTCTATGATTCGAATATGTAGTGCCCTCGACAATAGGGTATTACCATCAAGTTTTTGAGGGTAGCCAAGAAGAATGGTAATAGATGGTACTGTTGAGGTTTTATGGGAACTCTCTCATCAATAATTCCAAAAGACTAACTCATTCCTATCATGGTGCATCTCTCAAATCTCACCAGAGTAACTTCTTGAAGCAGACAGCAATTTTTTAAGATTTTTATTTATTATTTTTATTTTATGTGTATGCGTGTATTGACTGCATGTAGGTTAAGTGCACCCATGTCGTGCAGTGCTGCAGAGGACAGAGAGGCTGTCAGATCCCCTAGAACTGGAGTTACAGACAGTTGTTAGCTGTGATGTGGGAGCTGGGATTTGAACCCAGGTCTTCTGCAAGAACAACCAGTGTTCTTAACAGCTGAGCCATCTCTCCTGCCCCAGCACACAGCAATTTAACAGAGACCCACAACTTCTCAGTGTGTAGAGAACAAGAAAGAGTACAGCACTCAGCCTCAAACTGCACATCTATATCACACCCTCTACCCCAAGTTTCAGGGATCTTTGCAGAAGAGGAGATGTAAAGATCATGAGCCAATGATGGTGAATGACTTCAAGGAAACCATGTTTTCCAGATACATCATGGTAGTTGTAGGTATGATCCTCCAACATGCACAAGATTTGCGCTATCCCAAGCCAGATAATTTCCAGCATGGAGAGAGGAGGGGAGCACAAAACCCCACCAGCTGAAGAACTTTTGACAATTGATAAATATTGGGAAAAGGAGAAACAGTTTTCTTTGAGACTGTGCTAGTAAGGTTGACCACAACTCAGGGGATAGACCTACATCAGGAGTATTTGGAAAGCATAAATCAGACCCAAAAGGTATTAAGAGATAATAATACAGAACATGAAGTGAAAGGCATATGGAGGGGGTAGGTCTGAGAAGACATGCGGGAGGGATTCTGAGTGCAATACTTTTGTATGAAATTCTCATAGAATCGATATAAAATAAATACTTTAAATTCAACTTAACAGAATCCTCAAGTAATTATTACTGAAAGAAGTAGAAATCAAAAGTGTCTTTCAAAAATGGAAACATTTAAAATATATGTATCATGAGCTATATGCAAAGAAGTTCCATGGTTCTGAGCAAACAAAAGGACACACACACACAAAATCACTGCTAGTTTTAAAAAATTGTGTTCTATTTTGCTGACAATAATACATTTTGTCTTATTGAATATAGGCTCCACTTTTAAAATTTTTATTTTTTCCATGCTCACCAAATTGCATTTTACAAACAAAAGAAGGTGATTTCACTTGTAATACATTATTTCATGAATTTTGAGTGCTGATGTCCTGTGCTATCCACATAAATGAAAATGAAGATTATTTCTATAAAATAAACACTTTAGATTTTCCTGTTTTAAGTTTAGTCCATGATGTAATTTCAATAATTATCTTTGTAGTATGTGCACTGTTGGTAAGAAAATGTGAGAAAATAGATTGCATTAAACAAATGGAAGCAAGACTCAAATATTTTACACGCAAAATAAAAAGTAAAATGCTTCTCAAGGGAAACATGTTTATACATAAAGTCTGTAATGAAAATTAAAATGAAAAGATAGCAAATCAGGCAGTGAAAACCTGTTGTGTTAATAAGTTTAAGTTACTTTATGTTGTGAAAACAAAAACCTCCAAGGCACTGGGAACTTAAGATGCTTTTAAAATTATGCTTCTCACTCCAGGGTCATTGTAGACCTTCACAAGGGCTGGGGTACATATATGGGTGAGTGAGTTTCTCTATCTTACATTGTTGCCTATGGCTATACTAGAAGGTTATAAGGGTTTGCTACCTTTGTATTTGATATTCTTAGAAAATAAATTATGGCTCTAAAAATAGCCTTGAAAATTTCTGTCCTTACTTAAACAATGAAGGAATAAGGTACTTTGAGAAAATAATTCACTTTGTGAAAAAGCATTTGTGTTTTTTTTTAATTTTCTTGTAGGTTCTAATAAAATGTTCAGTTTTGTTTTTCCTATTATCTAAGATGGGCTCTCCTGGAACAGAAAAAAAAAAAAAAAAAAAACAGTTTTACTTGAATGAGATTTAAATAATTAATTCTGAGAAACAGGTAAATTCTAATCCAAAATTCTTTTTGATAGTACACATATAAAGCTCAAAGTACCTACATTATTTACATGAGATTAAATATTGCACAATTCAGAAGTTACTTCTCCCAATAGAGTCACTGAAATGCTTTGGTAGTTTTATTCCATTTACTTTCTTATGTTGAGGAATTTGACTCTATTCTCTCAAGGTAATAAGCACATTTTCTAAGTTAATAGCCCTGCCATGATTCCTAATTGTTGGCATTTATAAATTCAGGGACTGATTATATATAGATTCTTTGCGATGGAGACTGCTAAGTCTAGCACTTGCAAAAATGAGCATGGCCACCAATCCTTCCATCAAGTAACCTGCATGTGATGCATTCCATGTGAAGGAAGAAAGATATACTTACATGCAGTATTGATATGATAAACAACAAGTTTCCCAGAAATATATTGGAACACTGTCTCACATCAATCATGAAGTCAACTGAGAGTGGTTTCAAACTTTAATCATTAGACATGGAGCTGTGAAAACACTAGAGGAAAACATATAGGAAACGTTTTAGGACATCAGAATGGGAAATATTTTTTGTTCGTTTTTTAAAGATCCTAGAGCACAAGAAATTAAATGAAAAATAGTAAAAAAGGAGCATATTAAACTAAAAAGTTACTTGTAGTAAATGAAGAACCAATCAGTAGATTGGGGAAGAAAAGAAGCAGTAAAGCAAGTCCAAAAACTCAGTAGCATATACCAAATAGCTTTATTAAAATGGTATGTTAAACCTGAATAGGAAAACCTCAGGAAGGTCTCTTCTGTGTCTCTTGCCAAGTAGCTCCCAGGTATAAAAATGCATTAGTGTTCAGACGCAGTATGTGCATTTTTCATGGGGTTTTGGTGGCATCACTTTTCCCTCTAGTTTTCTTAGACCCCCAAGATTCTTTCATATCTACTCTTCTTTTTTCTCCCATATGTCCTCCCTACTAGTCACAGAACCCCCATTATCCCCACCCTCCTGCCAGTACCACTGGTCTTCCACCATCCTCCCTCTCCTGGTTTCCCTCCCTTTCCCACATCATGGCCCCTTGCATGTCCCTCCCTCCTCTCGTCCCTGAATAATACTCCCATTTTCCCCACCTCTCCCCTGGTAACATCTGTTCCCTACTATCTCCCTTTCACATTCTTTATTTTCCCTTTCCTCCATGTATACTTTCCCTTTTCCTGGTTCCTGGTATTACTTCAGAATTTATATATTCACATATAAGGGATTGGTCCTATAATCCACAAATGAGGGAGAATATATGTTGCTTGCTTTTCTTCAATTGTGTTACTTCATTTAGTACAATACTCTCTAGTCCCATCTGTTTACCTGCAAATTTCATAATTTCATCTTTTCTTACTGCTGAGTAGAATTCCATTGTGTAGATGTACCACATTTTCATTGCCCATTCATTAGTTGAGGGACATTTAGGTTGTTTCCATTTCTTAGGTATTGCGAAGAGTGCAGCAACAAACATGCATGTACAGGTATCTCTGCAGTATGGTGAATACTTTGGGTATATGCCAAGGAGTGGTATAACTGGATCATAAGGTAGGTTCACTTTTAGTCTGGAGACTGCCAAAATAACTCAGGCTTTTGCCAGACCTCTTAATTATCTCCTAGAACTAGTAAATAAGACCCTACTGCTGAAGACAGGACATACTTAGGATACAGGCTGTGAATCAATGGAGCAGGAACTGACCTGAAAGACTTCTAACTGGTTTGGCTATCATAATGCTAGATGATAATATGCAACCTGCCAAGGTGGAAAAAAAAAATCAATGGTATAACCCAGCCCTAAAGCTTAATAACAATAACAACTAGCATGGCAAACTACCTCTATTGGTGCAGTAGTAGCACAGTTGGGAGGGGGGCAATCAACAGCTATCTACTTGGACTTAAAGCCCTCTCAATGGGAGAGAACTCATGTGGTACTGTAAACTCAGCCAAATACACATGGCAGGAGAGGACATATCCCAGAGAAAACCCTATCTCATGTCTCTAGACAAATGATATTTCTTACTATAGGCTAAATATTGATCAATATATTTACATAGAGGCGTACCATATACCACTCATCAAAGAAGATTCTTTTTTCAACAGATGGAGGCTACTGCAAAATTCCCTATCTGGTCAGACACAGAGAACATCTGAGAGATGCCCAGTACTCAATGACACATCTACAGTTGAACCTGTACAACTAAAGCTCATGGAACATAGCAGAACAAGAGGTAGAGAGAAAACTAATGCATCCCACAACTCTCTTCCTTATACAACAGAGTGCAATGAACACAGATGGAAAGAGTGTAGGATAGGACTACTATTTTGAAACTAAATCACCCATGACCCAGGGACCATTGTGGAAGAGGGAGCAGAAAGATCGTAAGAGCCAGGGCTAGTTGATGAACACAGGGAAGCAGAAGTGTCCAGGCCACTGGAAGCTTGCACATGTGAATTTGAGGCAATGGTGGCATGCACAGGAACAATGTCAATTAAACTAAACTAGGGCCCAAAGTGGAGGAGAGAAATAGGTAGTGGGCTGGCGCTAGACCGAGAACTATTGGAGACTGATTGCTGATTGATGAGGGCAAGTATGACTTACATATGATCACTAGATTGACTGACTAGACTCCAGTGGACAAATTTACACTGAAGTATGTTTGGGTACAAATGCTTGAATGAGTAGGAGTTAATATGTAAGGCAAATATTGGGGTCCAGTGGGAGGATGGGGGAGGTATGGATGGGGGATTGGTCTAAATTTGATTAATAACTGTTGTATGAAATTATGAATCTCAATAAAAAAACATCAAAATAAAAAATATCTCAGAAGATGAAATGCCAATGTGAAGTAGAAAAAAAATGAACCTCATTGATCATCAGAGAGATTAAATAAGACCACAATGAATCATTTCACTTTAGCAAGAGTGGATATTATGGATATTATCAAAGGAACAAAAGGTAATAAGTGCTGATAGAATGTGGAACAAAGGAAGCCTTGATACATTATTGGTGGGAATGAAAATCAGCACAGCCATTATGAAAAACAGAAATATGAAGTTTCCTCAAACTATTTAATAATCTCACTATTGGCTATGTACCTAAGGAAATAAAATTAGTGTATTGGAATTATATCTGTACTCCTATGTTTGTTTGAGCACTATTCACCATTGCCAAGAGTTGTAAACAACATATATGTTCATCAATTGAAGAATGAATAAAGAAGTGGTGGGCCAAGAAAGGAATGGGAGCCCAATATTTGTGAAGATGGATAAAATCGGAGCAGTTATGTGAGGGGAAATAAAACAAGGTACAAAGACCAAGTACCGATGTTGTAAGTAGAACGTGCAATGATCAGTTTCTCAGAAGCTGAGAATGGTGGTTTCCAGGGGCTGGAGGGAGTGCTGAACAAGGGGGAGGGACAGAAGTTAGACAGGAGCAATCATAGCAAAGGGGCGATTGGAAATTGTAATGTACTGTAGATACTATAACATTACAGGAAAAGATTTTGAAAGTTTTCAGCATGAAGAGATGACAAATATTTGATTAAATAGATACACGTAACCAAATTTATATGTTACCACATATAAATGCATATTAAACTATCACAAAGCACCTCATAAATATATACATATTCAATGTTTTATGTTATCAATTTCAGATGATAAAACCATTAGGGAATTTTGCTGTACAATTCTAAATCACCTGTTTCTGCTTTATGAGAAGTAAAATGCCATCACCCCTCATGCACTTACTGATTTTGAGTCAACTATGCTTACTTGATGACATTTATTTGGCATTTTGTGAATGTGTGCACCCATTATACAAAGTTGATTACACACTTTCAGTCTTCACTCACAAGGAGATCCATCTATCATAATTTATGTTTATTAATTCAAATATGCAAATAGGAATAGTACATGAATCTGTGACTAATTTTATAAAAGTTTGGGTAATATTTGTAATAATGATTTTATAACATTAATTGATAAACATACAAATAATCAACTGGTCAAGCCTGATCAAGCCTGGCACATATCTGTATTTTGAAAATGTCTTATGCATATTTTTTGTTTTCCATTTAAAATTAACAAGATTAAAGGCCACACTTAACTTGTAGAGTAGTTACATCAGTTGCAGTAGTAGAAGAATGGATTAAATAAATTACAAATAAGATTGAATTTTAAACACTCTGTATAATCATCTGAACGTATTAAAGTCAGAGAACTAAATAAAGCATTTGCACAGACTTTTTCTAGAAACTTAATCTAATGACTCCTTCCCCTGAATTAATTCTAAGTCCAAATCTTCAGAGCTGTCAGTAGATTCTCCATGCTCACCTCATAACATAAACTTTATCAATTAGAACAAGGCAATGGTGATGATACTAACTACGGTGTAAGGTGAATCTAACAGTGGAATGAATTGATGACTCAAAGAAGTTTTACTATTGTCCACCACATAAAAAGATTTCAAGAAATTTAGAACATTATTAAGAGTAATAATAACAATTCTAATTACATGGGGGAGCCAATTCACTTCCCAAGAAGTTGAGAATGAGTCCCTGAAATTCAGTCAACCAATAGAACCAAGAAAATAGGAATGACTTTATATATAATTTGGAAAGATTAAATTACATATATATACATATATTTATTTTCTGAGAATTTTGTACATGTGTATTATATTCACATCATTTCCACCCCTCCAACTCCACTTTAACTCCTTTGATTCCTCTCCCACTCCCTCTCAGTTTCTTGTAATTTTCTTTGATTAATGTACACACACACACACACACACACACACACACACACCCCAATTCCCCCAACCACATTGGCATGTCAACTCATTTTGTCATAATGTAGGTCTTATTAAGCTACCATACAGTGCAAGTTTCATGGACGCAGCTTCCTTATCATGTCTATAGAATGCATTATCTAGTAGCAGATGTCCTGTTCTTCTAACACCATCTTTCATTCCTATTTTCTGCCATGTTATCTCAGCCTTAAGTATAGAGGCTACATTGTAAATGTATCAGTTAGGCTTCGGTATCCCACAGTCACTTATTCTTAGCATTCTAACCAGTTGTGAAACTTTGTAATAGCCTCCATCTGTTGCCAAAAGAAGCTTCTTTCATGAGTTATGAGAGCTACACTTGCCTGTGAATATAAGGATACACATTTAGAATATAGCAGAAACTACACTCATCTAGAAAAGTGTCAGTAGTAGGTTCTTCTATAGTGTCCATAACCTCTCAAAACCATGTGTGCTTGGCTATGTTTATAGTTCCACACATGGATTCCATCTTATAGAGTGGGCCTTAAGTCCAATTAGACAACTGTTGATTACTGTCAAGATAAAAGTGCCATAATTGTACCGATAGAAATATTTGTCTGGGCTGGTCATTCTGGTTTGTAGGTTTTAAAGCTGGATAGGAACATTGATTGGATTTCTCCCTTGGAATCTTGCATAATACCTCCTGGTACTACGAGAGATTCTTAGTTTTTAAGAAAAAAAACTATTTTAGGTGTATGAGAGCATTGCCTGTATGTGTGTTATTGCATCCGTGTTGTGCAGTGTCTGAAGAGATCTGAAGATAGCATGGAATCCCCTGGAACTGGAATTATGGACAAAGGCATTTAGCCACCGTGGAGATGCTGTGAATGGAACCACAGCCTTCTGCAGGAACAGCCAGTGCTCTTAACCACTGAACCATCTCTCCAGCCCCCTATGAGAGCTTCTAATGAAACAATGTTCCAGAAGACTCTTTAAAAACAGACTTTGCTAGTATCATTTTATTAAGAGCAAATTCACTATGATGAAACATTTCTTTGCCTTAAATGACAAATGATCCATGAGAGAGCAAGAACACACAGAAACCTGCAAAGCCTCTTTGCTCTTGTACTGATTTTCTATATAATTCTGAGAATGGATGTTCTTGGAATCATGCCATCTCTCATTGTTGCTGGCTTTTACTAGAGCCTTTTCTCCCTCCCTTCCCTCTTCTCTCTGTCTCTCTTTGTCTCTGTCTCTCTCTCATCCCTTCTTTTTTTTCTCTTTCATTTGCGCTACCTCAGTTTAATATCACCTATCTAGAAAAATACTCTACAAATGTTCTATGACATCTCAAATATTTCCCCTGTAATAAAAAATCTTATTAGCCTGGAGCTCAGGTTCAATTTCCATCATCAGAAAAAATAATCTCACTCTTAATTCTGGAGCATTTTTCATGATAGCATTTCATCTTAAGCCCTTAAGGTATATTGCTAATAATTCCTTATAGCTTTATATTAAGGATGTGGTTTAAGAATTCTTGAGAATTTCAGATGGATGTGACTAAGTATGGTATGCTCTTTAGTAACCTAATTCTTCTTATTTTTAGTATTTTAATTTGGTAATTTGTTAGACTATAGAAAATTCTTATAAAAATAAGATGGTTTCCTTTAAAATGCATATTTTCTGTAAAATATAATATATATAAACATATATATACTGATGGAATTGAGTAGGGTAAATAAGTATTTCTTTAAAATCTGATTTATAACTTATCAAAGAAGCCTAATAAAAAGATTCAGTTTATTAACACATGTAGCAAATAATACCTTTATTTTCCTCAAAATGTGGCAATAATATCAAATATGCATCATAATTATTTGGGATGTATAACAAATGACTCAGTTAAGTCTTTGAGAATGCCTTAGTAACTTTTCTGCAAATTATTGTTATTTCATTTCAAGTGAAAACACGCTTATCGAAGCTCAGGTTGCTTTTACATGGTTCTGTAAGTTTTACTTCTACACTGTCTACACAGTTACTCCTGTCTCAGTCACAGGTAAATCCATCTCTGCGATGCTTCTTATTTTGCTGCCTAATTGTTCATGATAGTGCATACATATTAAGTCTGTAATTATGATTTTTGTTATATGTTCCATCACATGCTGTAGTTATTGCTGTTGTTATATTGAGGTATTTAGCTTTGCTCCCTGTTTTGTGAAAAGCAGTTAAACTACTGGAATTTAAACCATTTCTGAAATAAATAAGGGCCACTTTCTATATTCACATACTAATTATTCCACCAAAATACATTCTGATCTAAGTTCTACTCAACAGTAAGGAGTAGGAGGTTCTGGTATGCGGCATTACTATGCCAACATTACAATTATCCTAACAAAAAAAAATGCTGACTTTTTAAGACTGGACCCTATTGGAAGGACATACATTCTCCAGATATCTTTTGGAAATGTCTGTCTCTTGGAACCGTACTGATGGAGCTCTCTCCCTGGAGCTGTGTCCTTGAGTTGGGACACACCCATGATTTTATTTAAAATTGTTTTCTCCAGCTTCAATTGTGGAATAACAAGCTTGCTTCTACACTTAATAAATCATCCTGCTTTTCATCCCTAGTTCTAGAATGTCTCATTCACTCAAGGTCAATCAACCTTCCCAATCTTCACTGTGTGAAATGAAGATGGGTGTGCCATCCGTCAGTTCTTTGAGATGTTAATTCCCAAGCATACCCACATTCATCATCTTTCAGGTGGAGTACCAAACTGAGGTTGCCAAGGATATGAGATCAGGTACCCAGCTCACAAGTCAAAAGAGCACACGTTTTTATTGAGGTTAATTAAAAGTAAATACTTGAGATTCTGTCCAGTTTATAATAGTCATTCCTACTGTGGTGTGCTTCTGCACAGTGGGATGAAGATAGGTAGCAATAAAACTAGAAGAAAGATTCTGAAGGTTTTCATAATTAAGAAATGATAAATGTTTGGGCTGGAGAGATGGTTCAACAATTAAGAGCACTCGTGGCTCTTGCAGAAGACCTGGGTTTGAATCCCAGCACCCACCTGGCAGCTAATAACCATCGCTAACTCCAGTTCCAGGGTATATGACACTCTCTTCTGGCTTCTGAAGGCATTTCACGACATGAGTACACTTAGAACATGCAGACATAACACTCATACACATAAAATTAAAAAATATAAGTTTTTTTAAAAAGAAATGACAAATATTTGAGAAGACAAATATGTTCAACTTGATTTAATATTACTTAACATTTACATGAATTGAATCATTATACAATGCCCACTAATATGTACGATTTAGTTTTTTGAATAATAATAGTAAGACACCAGTGACATGCTGGATAAAAAGAAAATAATGGAGGGGGTCAGATAAGTGGAGAGATGGATGGAAGAGTAGGGAGGAGGAGCAGGTTGGGGGAGAGATAACTAACACTAAGGACATTTGAAAAACACATATGAAAAACTACAGTTATTAATTATATGTATGTATACATTTGTATGAAACAGTTTAATTGGAGTCACCCTACATAGGGGATCATACTAATTCCAGAAGCCATAGGTTGCCAAACAAAAAGCCCAAAGCTAGCTCTGCCATACATCATCAGACATGTCCTAGAAAACCCTCAAAACAATACAAACTATTGCCTTTGCTCTTGGTTGCTCACTGAAACCTGATGGCAAGACCCTATTATTGAAGACGCCACACACATTGTCCACAGGACATGGAGAAATCAAATTGGCACTGGCCTGTAAGCATCCTCTCTACTGGCTAGCTTGCACAGTATTTGAAGGTACTATGCAGGCTACTGGGAATGTGGTGGGGGAATTCATCAACAGTCTTACCCACTGGGAATGTGGTGGGGGAATTCATAAACAGTCTTACCCACTGGGAATGTGGTGGGGAAATTCATAAACGGTCTTACCCAACTGTAAACCCTATGAAAAAAATGCCTATAGGTGCAATAATGTCATAAATATTGTGGGACTAACCAACCACCTTCTAATTGGATTTCAGTCCCACTCACAGGAGGAAACACATGCCTGCTGCTGCAAATCCAGCACCCACAGGCCTCAGGGAGGCTTACTACTATTAGTTTGCTAAATGGACATAATATCAAACTTCTATTTAAATCTGTATCTCTCATCCCATATATTAATGCAGCTCTCAGATCTCATGAGAGAAGTTTCTTTATGGATGGTGGTTAATACAGAAAGCCATAATTGGTGAAAGTGCAGAGAATAAATGAGTATGGAGTGCTCAGCCACAAATGGGACATCCATATCACACTCTTTCTCAAGGTTCAGATACTATTGTGTAATGGCAGAAATAGGGATTATAAGAACCAGAAGTCTGGGAAGTCCAGAGAAAATCAGTTTCTTCTCAATATGACAGGACTGCTGTACTCATAACTCACAGTAACTGTGATTCTCTGCACAAACCTCACCATGCTGAAGATGAAGATAGTTAACATTCTAGAGTGGAGTAGGACAAGGTTTATAAGGCCCTACCCCAACTGAGGAATTATAGACTGTTTGTTGTGTCTAAGGGAAGAACAGTCAGTTTTCTTTAAGGGTATTGCTTTTAGTAAGTCATCCACTGAATGATTTTATACCCAGAAGTATAAGATAACACAAATTGGATTATTAAATAAAAAAGACACAAAATTGGGAGGGGTAGGGATGTAGCAGTGGATCTGGGAGAGGATATTAAGAAGAGCTGGAGGTGAATATAGTCAAAATAGATTAGTATGTCATTCTCAAAGAATTAATAAAAATATTTTAAAAATAAATTAAAATTAAAAAGCCCTTTATGATTGCTTTAGCCAACATTAGGAAATTCAAAGTGATTCTCTGAAAAGAAAGATGTGTTTTCACCTTTTCAACATGATGTCAGAGATGCCTTCTGAAGAGTTATTGGACTTGTGGCATGATAATGAGTTAGTGGCTCAGAGCATCTTGGTTAAACATCATATTCATTCTCTTAAAGAGAATCAGTAGAAAAAGAAACAACTCCTCATCTGAATATTGAGTAATTGGAGTCACAGGTACCAGCCAACAACTTAATTATGGACTTTAAAAAACTGGCATTAATCTTTTCTCTTTCCTGTATATATTCTCTTCTAATGCCACAAGTCACAGAAAATTGCTCATTAAACTTCAAGCTACGCTATGTAATACTTGCTACCATTTATAGGCAAGGCTCTCCAAAGTACAATTAGAGGGAGTATTATGACACAGAACAATGGAGACAATTATTTCTGAAGTTTATTAATGCTAATTAGCATATGGCATCCAAGACAGCTGCTGATACTTCATTGCTAAATACTGAGGGACTAATTAGTGCTCGATGTTAATTAGCTTCTTCTGCACATGCATTGTCCTTAGATGCATATGCACTGTCACCATTGGGCTATTAAAAATCTGCCCCACAGTCTGCAAGAACATGATGTGGCATTTAGGATTTCTTTTAGACTATATGGCATTTTTCCCTACCATACATCCTTAATAGATTCCACAGAAGCTTAATAACCCTCTCTTTACATAAAATATACTAATAAATCATAAAATTGTAGATGCCAAAGTGAAAATGACCTTTTAATTTATCTTATTTTCATATCCTTTCATACCAGAATGATTTCAAATACTAAAAGCAAATCATCTCTATAGTACTTTTGTTTTAATTTTCTAATATTCAAAGGGAATTTGTTTTTGTCTGTTAGTTACAACTAACCATTTAGTTATGGTTAAAATTGTTCAAAAAAGCTGGTCAGATATGTGAGGCTTATCCATTAATTATTTCAGTGATTTGTTTGTTTTTTTATGTTTTCTTTTGCTCAGAAAAAAAATACTCATATTCATTTAAAAGCTGAGATAAAACCTTACCCCCAATTCTTCATTGTTTGAAACCATCAAAGACAGCTCAAGGCTACTCAGTGATCTAGGTTTTTTGTGTGGTTCCTAAGACCTTTTCAGTGGTCTGTGCTTATGGTTTTCTGCTGGTTTTGGAGGATGGGTGAGCGACAAGTGTAGCCTGTTCATCAAAATGCTGTGACAATTAGCGTGATTGATGCACAAGCCGCATAACTCCTCTCTGGCAGGAATATTTGTGTGGCCAGTAACCTATCATAAAAATTCATCCAGGGGAAGAGTGACCACAAAAATACATCATGACTTAAAATTCTGAAGACGAACTCTGGTTTTTATTATATAGTGAGATTAATTGGTTTATGATGTGGTACATGTTGATTTTGAACTGCTTTCTCAAATATTTAGAGTTAACAATTTTCCAAACACATTTGTTCACTGTTTTATAGCTTTTAAATATTTTAGTGATTATATAACTCTTGTGAAAATATTATGGTCCATGACATTAAAAATAAAAGAATGCGATAAAGCTGCCCACAGTGAACACTGTAGATACACTTCTCAGAGTCAAAAACTGTGATATTTTGATTATCAGACTGGTCAGAAAACCTGCAAATAAGGCAAATAAGGACAGAACAGCAGTAAAGGAGAAAACTGTTCAATACATTTCACACCTAAATATTCTCAATTATAATTTTGTTGATTTTAAAATACCAAAAAAATTAACTGAAAGTTAAAATAGTACTTAAATGAATCCCATTGTTTGATTTTGTATTTTGTATTGTTTTCTGAAATAGGATCAAGCTATCTATTTCTAGGCTGCCATAAATTTGAGGGCCTCTTACCTAATACTGGTATTACAGGTCACTACAGCACAGTCAATTCAAAAGTTTAGGCAAAAATAAAGAGTACAAATCCTGTTGCGTTCTGGAGTGCATGGGCTTTTATGTAGTTTCAGAGTTGCTTTGCAGAACAATGAATGACAAATGAGGAATAGAGAGTTAAAAATCTTTAATTACTTTTCAAAAACTCCAAATATTGAAACACCAAGATATGTAAGTACAATCAGCATAGTAGTATATAATTAAAGTCATAACAAACTTGACTCTTATTTGTGATGTTGAACTTTAAAATCTCAAATTCTAGCTTGATGGTATATGCTGTTAATCCCATGATTTGGGAGGCAGAGGCAGGTAAATCTCATTTGGATAGAGGCCAGCCTGGCTACAGGCCAGCTGGAGCTACAGGGAGCCATGTCTGCCTAGCTCGCTTCAAGGTGTTTCTGTTTCAAGGAGTTTAGTAACTGAGATTTCCTTAATAGCTCCTTGCCTCTAGTTTTCCATTTGCAAAATTATAGTAACAATTTGCTGACCTGCCTTACACTTGGGATTCATGTAAACAAAGCCTGCAATGAGTATCAAGGTATGACTACATCACTGGACCGGCATAAGAACTCTAGTTACGGGGCTGGAGAGATAGCTCAGCAGTTAAGAACACTGGTTGTTCTTGCAGAGGACTGGGGTTTGAATCCCAGCACCCACATGGCAGCTAACAACTATCTATAACTCTAGTCCCAGGGGATCCAACAGCCTCTTCTGACCTCTGGAGGCATTGCACGACATGGGTGCACTTACCCACATGCAGGCAATACATGCACACACATAAAATAGAACTAATAAATAAAAAACGAACTCTAGTTACTACATGAGGGGAGTTTTTACTTCTCTACCAGTATTCTAACAAGTCAGAGAGCCCAAAGCTGAATTTTAGAAAGAAGCCAGTCTTCAGTCTTATGTCTGAATCTACCATCAGTAGTCTTAGTTTCATTAGTATTAAATTAAATTCATAACCTCGGCATTTAAAGGCTGCAGCAGCAAGTTATCTTAATGTAGAAACAACTTTCTGGAACATTTCCCATTCACAGGTTATTGTTGAATATAAAATGTCCTCAAAAACACATATTTTGAATGCTTGGCCGCAGTTGGTGCTACAATTTTGGAAGGCAGTGGAGCCTATAGTAGGTGAGGCCTATCTGGTAGAAGTAGGGCAAAAAAAGGTGAGATTTAGAAGGTCCTAAATGACCCCTGGTTATGGTCTACACTCTGTACTTCCTGGACCACCATGAAGAATCTTTGCCAGACTGAGCCAGTTCACCCTGTCTTCTCCAATGGAGATGGACTAAAATCCTCCCAAACCATGAGATAAAGTAAGCCACTTCCTTTATAATTGTTTCTGTCAGGTATTTTGTCACAATGTTATTTAATACAAGTCAATAGTTATGGAAAATGACTGTACCATCCTGGCAATTTTGGAATAATTCACTCTAGAAAATACCTGTACTAGTTAGTTTTTATTAACTTGACACAAACTTACCCGGATCAAGAGAATCTCGATTGAGGAATTTCCTTCAACAAACTGGCCTGTGAGCATGTTTGTAGGATATTCTCTTTATGTCATTCAGTGTAAGAACTGCAGTACTCATTGTAGACAGTGCCATCCCTGGGTGAGTGGATATGGGTTGGGTAAGAAAAGTAGCTGAGCAAGTCAGGGAGAGCAAGCCAGTAAACAGGTTTCTTCCGTGATTTCCACTTCAGTTCCTGTCTCTAGGCTCCTGCCTTAAGCTCCAGCTTTGGCTTTCCTAAATGATAGACTGTAGCCTGGAAACCGATAAGCAATGTCTTCCCAATCTGGTTTCAATCAGTGTGTTAATATAGCAACAGAAAGCAAACTAAGGAATATGTTGGTGGCAGGAGTTGTGTCTTGCTGTGATGGATCTATGTCACTTGGAATGTTTTGTGGGAAGAAGTTGGATGATTTGGGAACTGTGGACTGCAGAGCCAAATGAGTGCTCAGAGCTTAATATTCTCTATCTTGGAAGTTAATGCTGAGACAATGTAGACAATGAAGGGCTGTCTTGTGAAGTTTCAGAAGCAAGTTTGAGAGTTCCCTCAAAGACCTTATGAGGGTCATTCATGTGATATTTTGTATTCAGAATCTCTGTAAGTTAAATCTGTGCTTCACTGGGACAATAGATATTGGTAAGTTTGGGCTGAGGAATCAGCTCTGATTATTAAGAGTTGACCCTCATTGACATAAAATCTTCAGAATAATATTACCTCATGGTCATCACACAGAAGCTGTGCTCTAGTGCCAACCCACATCAGTCTATGTATCAAGTTGTCAATAGAACTTGACAAATAATATGTAAGAGTCTCTCACATGGTACTGATTTCCAAGGCATGAGTCATGGAGAACAGCCGAGGCTTGACACTGAGTTTCAGGGTCATAGGATCTCCAAAGAGGCCAGGAGAGGCCAATGGAAAGGGTACAGCTTCAGGTGTAGTAGAAACTTCAGGCCTCAAGGAGCCACAGAGAGAAGCTGTGGCTTGGCAACATGTGGCAGGGTTAAGTCCATGAAGAGGCAAGGAGGCCATTAGTGAACATCTAATGGAATAGTCCACAAAATATTAATGTTGGGCACAAAAGGAACAGGAGATAATAATGGCAAGGCATTCATTTTAAACAATATAAAAAGTGGAATGCCACGTGTTCCTTCCCTTTAACTCTCCAAAAAGAAGAGGACAACCCTCTATGGCAAAAGGTAGTCACACCAAACCAGCACCAAGACCCAGCTTCATCCTGTGGGGGAGTGGTACGTCTAGTCCTTGTGTTTTCCATCACTCGATACAATCAGAGAATGTTCTCTAGTAATTAATGGTTGAAATGATCCCCGAAAATACCATCTTGAAGATCTGTTTTCAATCTCAAATATGTTTATGATTTTTCTGAATTTGAAAATACATTTGAAAACACTTTGTTTATATAAGTTTGATGATCAGTTTAGCCAACTTAAACATTTTCAAATAAAGACATAACAATGATTAATACACAGTCATTTTGTCATTCATATAAAGAAAACACATTAGAAAGCTAGTCTTCTGATATGGTTTCATCAATCTTAGCTACTAACCTGGAAGAATTGTTTTATGCCTTTAATATATTTCTCATGTTTAATCTCTAACCTGCAGTAAACACTTCTCAATTTTTCTGATTGTACTGGGGGATGAATAATTCTCTTGTGTGTCACAAAAATCATGGAATTAGTTCTGACTCATGATTTGTGAGAAGTGAAGTGTGCATCTCAAACTAAACTTATTTTCCAGAGAGTTCTCCAGTCTTGTGTTCTTCCATCACGTCAACTAAACAAACACAAATTTTTGACTAATTGTTAGAATTTATTTTAATTATTCTTTAAAAATTGTCTGAAATGTTCTCATTTCATACAAAAAGTGATGAAACTTAGAACACACCAAAGTTAGATATAATATATATGAAAGAATTAAGCTTCCAGAAAATGATTTTAAAAATTCAATACTGGTAAGAAATTTATTGTGATAAGTGTAAATATAAATTTTCATCTAGTTTATATATTTTTAAATTTTTAATTTAATTTTTGTGTATTTTGTACAGAAAATCATCTTTATGCCCCTTTCCCCTTTGACATCCTCCCATACCCCTGCCACGCTGAGGTTCATACACTCTGTCATTTGTGTTAAGGCCTATTATATTAAGTTGCTGTCTCTAGATGTCCCTTAGTACTAATGAATCAACTAGGATTTAGTCAGCCCATCTAGAGTCCCTCCCTTTGAGAAGATCAGCTCTTTCTCAGCCAGCAGTAATCAGCTGCCATTAATTCTTCAACTAAGATTGGGGCCTGCTATTCATTTCCACATTTATGTGCTGGATTTTTTTTCTCCTCAGGATTTCATAGGTCTTGTGCATGCTGACATCATTGCTGTAGGCATATGAGCTAGGTTACAGGAGCCTGTAATTATCTATTTCCATAGGGTCATGAACCTCTCCCCTGGAGTTGAAAGATGCATTAGTATTCTTTTCATCCCTTCTATATTCCGTGAGCCTTAAATGTAGAGGTTGTGCCACTTAGGCAGTTCACAGAAAATCTGTGTGGCAAGTTATGAACTTTGTGATTATCTGTCCCTTGGAAAAGAAGCTTCTTTGATGGATGGTGACTGGGATACTGGTCTATAAATTTAAGATCCATACTTTGCGTATGTTAAGAAACTACATATGTCTGGAGATATGACAGCCTGGGAGTTTTCTCTAAGATCTGTGACCTCTCTAGCTATGTGTATTTGGCTAGGTTTACAGTACCACATATGAGTTTCCTCCACTCTTGGGTTTTAAGTCCAACTAGGTAGCTAGTGATTAGCCCCAAGATAAAAGTGGTACTACTACACCAATGTCATTTGCTGTGTTGATCACTGATGTTGTTGTTAAGCCTTGAAGCTGGGGTTGGATCATCAATTGATGTTCTCCTTTAGAAGCTTGTGTAGTGCTCTCCAAAGCTATGAAAACTAGTCTTCAGGGGAGGTGGCTTCCAGGTCAGTTCTAGCTCCATTGCTCCAAATCCTGTGTCTCCAACTTATGTCTTATCTTAAACAATAGGATATTACCTTCAAGTTCTTAGAGGCAATCAAGAACTGGGGCAATAGCTTGTGTAATTTTTTGAGTCTCTTGGAGTACCCTGGCCAACAAGAAAGGTTTGTCTTGTTTAGTACTGTTTATTGTTTTGTAGTCTTCAGCTATACTCATGGACTCCTGCTAGGATATATTGTATGTGTAATCTTTTTATAGGCATTGAACTAATACAGTTCCCTCTGGTTTTTTATACTAGCTAGGCACTATTTATCTCTCATCTTTCACTCCTTGTTTTCTACCTCCACGTCCTCCCCATTTGGTGTCCCCATTTCTCCTTTAGTAGTTTCTGTCTGCCATGGTCCCACGTCTCTTGAGCTCCTTCTTCCCCTTTACTCCCATGGTTCTATGCATAGCCACCCTTCACCCCATCCTCTTTAAATGCCCCCTTTTTACATATTTCTAGTTTATATTTTAATTTATTTGTTCCTAACATGAAAATAAAGTCATCAGAATTTATTGAGAGTCCATGCAAGAATCAGTATTATTTTACCTTTCAATGTACTCAAGCAATATTCAATATTTACACTGTATTAAACACATAGAAAGTGCTACATAAATACAAACAGATGGTCAATGCCATCAATTTCAACCTTGATAAGTAATGCGTGCTTATTCATTGTGCTCTAGTTCATAATGAGAAGGATATTATTAAGGGAGAAAGGGTGGAAATGGGGGCATCTTAAGTGGTAAAACCATGATGGAGGGGTGAGACAATGCAAGAGATAAACAATGCCTAGCTAGTTTTGAAAACCAGAGGGAACCATATTATTCCTACAACCTACTGACAAATTATACATACCAGATCAAGAAATATATGTCTCAGTAAGGTTTATCTGAGAATAATTGGTCTTTGAACAAGATTTATCTGCATGGTACACGCAATTAAAAGTACCAGACTGGTGGAATTAACCTTCTTGGATATGTAACAGACATACTTTGAGGCCTATACTAATTTGGTCTGAGGGACATAAAGGACAGCTTTTGTTCCTTGCCCTCCTAGGTCGACTAGTTCCAGGGGACTATGAACATCTCTCAAAATGCCCTGTAATTGTGATCACCTGTCCTCTTCATCAAGGAGGCTGAGGAGACCCCACCAGGTGGGTCAACACAGAGGAATCACTTCCTCCATGCTTCCCATTGAAGCCAACCATGGTCTAGCAGGATCTTTGACTTATCTTCACATAGGTGGAACTGGTAAAAGAAAGGAGCCGGGGGCTCCTCACAAGCCCATGTGACCCCTGAGGAACACATCCTCAAACGACCTTAAGAGTAAAAATAAATTGGTTTATCAGGGCCAACTGTATGGCCTTAAACATCCAAAAGGAAAGTATCACCAAAGATTAAATATATCAATATAATTTCTTAACAGTTCCTATGCATAGCTAAAGGCTACATAACAAGCAACAATGCCAGATAGGAGATACCTTCTTTTGAGTTGTTGGCTAGGGTGAACAAAGGGACTCCCAAATAGTAACCCAGCATAGAGCTGGGAAAATGAACAGCAGACCCTAAAAGAGTATTGACAACTGATTGCTGCTAGAAGAGGAACAGCTGACCCTCCTAAAACAAAGACCTCTAGATAGGCTGAGTAGATTCACCAGAAGGGCAAGTAGTGGGGACTGGCTGGGGTGCTGACAACACAGCAGACAGTAGCAAGCATATCAGAGTATAAGTGTCTAGTGGGGGGAGGGAGGCTATGGAAGGGTGCCATCTGGGAAGTGTGTGTATAGTCTAATAAGATGATTTGGGATGTCCTGTGTGATATACACACACACAAAATCAACAAATTTTAAAAAATATATTTGAGGAGGAAGGATGGAAATTTACAGCATACTAATTAGTAGAGGCGATAAACATTACTACTGAAATCTACCCGATGACTTTATAGACATAAGCAGGCGCCAAGGATCCAAGTGCAACTGATTATGACTTGTAATAATCAGATGCATAGGGATTAGAGATGCATGCACCAACATCTCAGTGTTAGTAGCAAAAACAATGAGTCTTTCTGCAAGGAACAATATATTCTAAAATGAAATGGAGA
>NW_008353490.1:584746-595594 GCF_000622305.1 Nannospalax galili | reverse complement strand
TAGAAACTTGCACCCACTTGTGAAAGAGATGTACTCTTGCTCTGGAGTATGTTAATGAATATGAAATCTGTAGCGAAATGCTTCTTCTAATCATGTAGTTATTAAAAATTTTAAAAAATGATAAAAATAACAATAATTAGATGTGAAAAACATTACCATTGAAATCCATCTGATGACTTTATATCCATGCTCAGATGCCAATTACCTCAGAAAGCAAACGACTGTCACTAGCAATAATCAGATATATAGTGATTAGTAATGCATGTGCAAACATCTTAATGTCAATTGCATTAAAAATGAATTTTTCTTTACGAAACTGTATATTTTAATAATGTATAGGAGATCTTTTCTAAAGGTTAAAACCTCATTTAATTTTATGTCTTATATGTTTATACTGAGTACAATATTTTATAACTGTAATAATTCAACTGTAAACCTACAAATTTATAGCCAATTTTGAAAGAGATGCATCTTAGCTCAGAAAATTGTTATTGAATATGTCAATGCTGTTGTAATGAAATGCTTTTCCAAATATGTGGTTATTAAATGAATAATTAACTGGGGGAAAAGTTTAAAAAATTACTGAGAAAAACACAAAATTTTACTCATTTTCCCATATTCTTGGGCATTAATTCTAAGGAAGAAAAGTTCAAATGAAGCATCCTTAAAGTTAGAGCACTGTAAGCACCCGTTCCATAACAAAAGACCGCATGAAGTGCACGCTAGATTCCTTGAATGTAGTAGGTAGCATTATTATGATGATGTACTATCTATACCAATATACTTTTAACATTTATTTGGATTTAAAAATGTATATTTTCTTTTTTGAATTTTGTTTGTTTAAGTAAAACATATTGAAACCGTATTTATGCAAGCAAAATTAAACTTTATGCAATTAAGAGAACTGCATTTCTGAGATTAAGAATGTTATTTTCAAACTTAAAATATAAGCAAAAAGTCCATAACCTTTGTTCCTAAGTGAGATTTGAAAGGCAAAGCTAGGTACTAAAACCAGGATGTGCTCTAATATGGTAAGAGAAGCAGCCTCAGAATGGTGAGCAGTCACTTTTCAAGTTCTAAATACTAACTAAAAATTCACTTGTGTGCTTGTTCTTATAAGATTAAATGATAGTTTCACATAGCTGCTTTAACATCTTTAAGTTCAGAACTGATAGAGTTCACTACTGAATGGTGTTAAGTGAAATGTCAGGAATAAAGTTATCACTACACTGAATATTTTATGTGGCTTTCTAAAATCTGATGCAGTCTAAAATAAAGATGGTTTTGTGTGACATCTATAAAATACTCTAGCAGATGCAACTCAGTAACTGTACTTGATTTTTAGTGCCTTTCATTGATTGTCAGCCTTTTATTGTTGTTCTTGTTATCACAACTATCACTTAAGAAAACAGGAGGGGTTAAGTGATGAAATAATTATTTACTGTGAGAAAAGTACCCTACTTACCAAAGTCATGGATTTTGAGTCCATTTACTCCTCTATATCAATTTAATTTTTAATCATTTTTTATAAGCCAAAATCAGCAGGCATGGTGGCACATGATTTTAATATCTTCAATCAGCAGTCTGAGGCTGGTCAATCTCTGTGAGATCCAGGTCAGCCTAGTCACTGGAAAATATTGCCAGGAGAATATTTCTAAATAATAAAAATATAGGGGGCTGGAGAGATTGCTCAGTGGTTAAGAATACTGACTGCTCTTGCAGAAGACCAAGTTCAAATCCCAGCCCCCATATGACAGCTAACAACTGTCAGTAACTCCAGTACCAGGGGATCCAACAGCCTCTTCTGTCTTCTGCAGGCATTGCACAACATGGGTGCACTTACCTACATGCAGGCAATACATGCATACACATAAAATAAAAATAATAATAAAAAATATCAAGAGTAAGAAAAATAGGAAATCATCATTACACTTCAACAAAAATTGCTGCAGACAATTTATATGCATTAGTAGGCAAAACTTATATTACTAGGTAAAACTTTATGAATATGCAAGAAAATTTACATGACTTCAGGGCATTCCACCCAGAAGAAAAAAATTAATTACTACAGTCTCTAAGTTTCTTGATTTTTTCTCTCTGTGAGAGGTAGTTTTTGGTTTTCTCTGATTTAAAAATAGGGTATAGGAAATGAAAATTAATAAGTTTAGAATGAAAGAAATCAATAAAATTCACTGTCATCGGGTAAATATAATTACCATACTAGGAATAGGTTAAGTTGACATTTTGTGTTTCTTGGTAGAATGGTATATGAGAAAAAGTGTGTCTACACAGGGCAATTCCAGACCATTACCTTAGCCACAAGAAATCAGGAGAAAAGGCATACTAAAGTACATCTACAAAACACTAGATCAAATATTGCTCAAAAGTGTCAAAGTCAGCCCACTGAACAGTCTCTGATGGGAAGTTCAAACATTTTCATTTAGGCTGCATTGTGAAATGGAGACACATTTATGAAAATCTAGTGGGATATCTGAAAGGACTGTGGTTTATTCACAGATGTTGCACCCACATCAGCTTCTCAGTTTAGGTGAACACTAAGGTCAGTGAAGCAGCATGGGCAGAAGCAAAGAGACAGCAAAATGAGAACTCTTGCTACTTTCATAACTTCTCTACAAACCAAAGTTATTTCAAACTGGTATTTTTGAATAGAGAATCTGTTTTTGATTATGAAAATTAATTTAATCCACTGTATGAGAAGCTGAAAAGAAGTTAGGATACAGAAAAATACAGTGAGAAGTCTGGGAGAAAATATGTTATCTACAAGCTAAGAAGGCAGGCCGCTGAAGAAAATCACAGCAAACACTTCTATTTTAGCTTCTATCCTCAGATGTGTACAAAGATGAAACTGTGTTAAGCCTTTCACTGTGGTGCTCTGTTATACAGCCCTAGCAAGCCCACACATGTGAACAGGCTTCTTAGCATCAATCTTGTAACAACTTTTGTCATAAAGCTTTTGAATGGTAATTGAAACTGCCTCATTCAGTCAATCACATACAGAAGTGCCGCCTCACACCCATTCACTCTGATTTCCCCAGAAACTGTGTCAAAAGTTCTGGGTGTCTGACCTATGTCAGTTGTCTCATTTTGTGTCTATTTGTTCCAGAATGCAACCTGTAGAAGCAAGACAGGGCACTGTGAATCTTTTCCAGGGCACCACCAGCAGCAGCAGCAGCAGCAGCATTCCCCTTTTAGGGATTCCAGTCTGATCTGGTACTGAAAAAAAAAAAAATTCAAGGGTGCCTTCCATTACTAAAGCTCATTAAAATTAATTAAAATTAAAACTACAGCATTAGAAAGATTTCCAGACTTTACTAGAGTCCTGGGTACCAGTGCCTCCTGAAGCTAAAAATTTGATTTAATTTTAAGCATCAGATCTAAAAAGTATGGAAAGTATATTGGGTGATTGGCAATAAAGGAATTAAGAGACAAGGCGCTATATGAAAAGGAAAAAAAAAAGTAGTAAAGTGTTAATATTCTGATACTGAGGATTATTTCTTGGGGCCTCCTGGGAACTGTTAGTATTTATGTTCATAATTAAAAGCTGTTTCTCTGGCAGCAGTCAAATTCTCTTGAGAAACAAATACAATGTTATTTTACTAAAAATGCAACAAAACATCCAGCTTGGTTGGTATACTATGACAAGCAGCCTTAGTGTCTTTCCTGAGTAGCTCTGCATGAGGTCAGATAGGTCCCAGATATGCATCTAAACTACACACAGGAGGCTCAAGATCCACTGGACTTTTTCCAATTTTTCTGCATCTACTGCTCACTCCAGGTGTTAGAAGCTAATGATTCCTGAATCTAGGAGATAATTCCAGCTGTGCATTTGTCCGCAGAATGTATGCTGGATTTCCTAGGTGGAGATATTTTCCCAATAAAGGAGTTTCTCTATAGTCATGCATAATGAGACAAATTATATTATCCCACAACAAAATAAACAGAATTCCAAATGATGCTATCCCATGGCTAATACAAATGCATAGCAAGAACATTGAGAAATATTTTAAAAATTTGGTGACTTAAAAATAAACAATCTTTCCTCTGAATACTCACATGTTGTCATTGCTATCAACCTGCAGAAATGCTGTGTACACAGTGGGAGACTCATTCTCTAAATCAAAAGGAACAAATATGAAAGGACTGTGTCATTTTCCTTGAAACTTATTTTTTTAGATTTTTTTATTTAATTTTTTGAACTTTTTAAATTTCATACATTTCCCACTCACAACCAGACCCCCCTCCTCCATTCCTGCCTCCCCTGATCTCCCCTACCCCTGCCAGACCCTATGCACTCTGTGGTACATGCTGAAATTTATTTTTGTAGTGTTATTATGTGTAACATTATTATCTGGATTATGCAAAGTGAAGGCTGATGGGAGTGGAGTTTTTCCTTTCATTGTCTGTCTAGCATATCCTCTTTGGTTTTAAAAATAATTTAAAAACATATATGGGTTTAAAATGTAAGGCAAACCTGGCAGGGCAGCAGATAGCTTGTAAGAAAGCATTTTTTAGGTTGACTATAGATGCGGGCATTCAAGGAAGGATGCTTTTATTTCTTGTGTTCGCTCAGCATTTTCCTGAGACAATTTGGAAAGAAAGCACTACTGTGCTTGCTGCCCATGTCCCCAGTGTGGCTGTTGCCATAATGAGTACTTAACTTGTAGATTTTACTAATGAAGGCACCTGTCCAGAACCCACTGAGACAATGACCTTTTTGACATAACAGAATATAAAATTTTTAATTATAATACACACAAGTTTTGGAAAAGCAAGTAAATGAATAAGCCTGTGGCTTGACATTTGTTTTCTATTCTGCTTTTAAAATTATCTACCACCTTGTATAAACACATGTCCTATTCCTCAACAAAATGTATTACAGAAAATTGCTAGAACTTTTATACATGAGGTGTTACAACAGTTAAAATATGTATATCCAATACTAGGTCACAGTCTATATTTCTTGGGGCATAATTACACGTAAAAATGAAAATTTAAAAAAAATTTTAGCTCACAGGTAACAATTCAATTAAAAGTTATTTGAATTGAGTTTTCTCAGTTCTTTATGCTTTGAAGATGATTTTTCATGTTTTCATCATGAAATTTCTCCACAGGTTTATACTTCCAGTGGTGAAATTTAGATGAATTGAACAGCAATGAGAAAGAGACTAAGAGCTTAATAAGCAGCCTTCTGGAAAATACTTTTGCTAATGAAGAGCCTGCTGTGACCCAGGTTCCATAGACTAGGGACCATCCTGCTTGGTATGCAAATCCCCTATTACCTGACCTCCCTGTTTCCTTTCTATCCTTCAATTATAACAAGCTGTGCTATCTTTCTTCAAAAATAATATAAATTAAAATAAGAAAAGAGTATTATAAAAAAATAGAACCATACTAACATACCAATCAATAGTTTTGATCCTCTATTTTCTTATTTAAAATGTTTATAATTGTATTTATCAAGTTTATAGCAAATGGTAATATATTTATCAAATTTCCACCCAAATTGGAAAGACTATATCATTGTCTTCATATGTATGTATATGTAGGTTGGTAAAACACTATGGAGGTCCAATTTTCATCTTTTTTCAATTCCTAGGTATAATTACTAAATTGCTCTCTTACATTTAAAAAATTTCACATCTATACTTTAGCCAAGTAAAAAAATATTAACTAACTTTTGTAATATTCCCCTTACTCATGAATATTTAACATGGATGTGTATACCCTTCTGCTTCCTGTGACATATTTTTTTAATGTTATTAATTATTTTATGACATTTGGTAATCTGTTGTCTCTACATTATCTCTTTAAATTACAATTTCATTTCTTGAGTATATGTGGATGTGTTTGTGGTTTGCTGAGATTGGTATGTAGAACATCCTGCCACTACGAAGGGTGTTCTCTTTGCTTCTGGAAAATTATTAGTTAGGAACAAGATTTTGTATGCTATCCTACTCACTTGCCTAAAATGAATCATAAATAGGTATCTTTTCTTTTATAATTGAAGAATATGTTGCTGTATGCATTTTGGAATGCTGGGAATGAGAAGATTCAAAAGTTATTTATTTTTATTTATTGATTTTCTTTTTTGGATATCGGAAGTTTTCCTGAAATGAAGAAAATATTCTGTTTAGAGAAAATAGAAAATGATTCCTTAAGATAAGAAATTTAAGAATATGCTTATGCACTATCACATTCCAAATGACAGAAAAGGATACATTAATGCTGAATTAATGATCAGAGATAATTTAGTTAATCCTTGTCCTCTAAATAGTACAACAGTGATGGCAAATTAAAAATTAATGGGAGCAGGAAGAAGGACTGAGCAGCAAAGAGCACGCACTGGTTTTCCAGACAAGTTCAATCCTAGCACCATGTTGCCTGTAATTCTATCTCCAGGGGAATCTCATCTCCTCTTTTGGCTTCCTAAGATACCTGCACATACAGGGCAACCATACAAATATACATACACAAGCACAGAAATGACAATTATAAGATAAATAATTTAAAAAATATTTTATTTATTTTTTTATGTGTTATTAATGTTAAGCCTGCATGTAGCTAAATCCACCCATGTTGTGCAATGCCCATGGTGGGCAGAAGAGGCTGCCGGATCCCCTGGAACTGGAGTTATGGACAGTTGTTAGCTGCCATGTGGGTTCTGGGATTCGAACCCAGGTCTTCTGCGAGAATAGTGTTCTTAACTGCTGAGCCATTTTTACAGCTCCCCAAATAAGTAATTTTTAAAAATTCAAAGAGTGAATATTCTAAATTTTTATTTCATGTCAGATTAGCATATGACTATATGATGTGTATGAGATGTGAAGTGTGGTATGTATCTCTAATAAAATAGAAATTTATTTGGTCTCTATTTTCCATGAAAATGTAATCTAATAATTTTATGAAGCTTATCTGAGCAACAGCAAAACTGCTGAAATGGGGAAAAAGAGTCCCCTAGAGGGTTCTTAGTCTCATTCATCAAAGAATTTAAGAATGGACCCAAATGGAAGCTTTTACAAATTTTTAGAACTTTAAGGAAAAGTCCTCAGGGCAGGCAAGCTGGTAATATTGGCAGCTGCATTGAAGATGAGAATGGTGGGAAGAAGGGAAGAAAACCATGAAGCCATGTGGATTTAGAGCCTGCATGGGGGTCAGACGCATGGCTGACTGGCAGCCACATGGCTGGAAGAAGGAAGCTTTAGATAAAAAGTAAAGAAAAAGAAGATGCTAGGGGCAGCCCAAAGCCTTAAAGAAAGCATGTTAGAAAGAAAGCCATGAAGAAGAAAAGGAGAAATTATGCTTTTCTGAATGATTCGGAAAAGCAGACAGAATGGCAGGGACTTACATGTCTGTGACAGGTCAGAAGTTCTGTAGAGTTCTGTGATGGAAGGTGGAATTCCAGGCAGGAAAAATTTGCTACCTCATTAATGCACCAGGTATTCTGCCTACTTATTTAGCACTAAAATGAATCTGCCTTCCCAGGGGTGGTTCTATCACCAGGTGATTGACCAGGGAGACTGGAAAGGTGGGTCCTTCAACAGATAGACTAGGGATTTTATAGACTTGACCAGTTAAAATTATGTGTTTTTTTTTCTACTCTAACACTGCTGTTTTCATATCAGTATATAGGTGACTGTGATTTTTCTATTTGTAAAATTTTAGTTAAAAGCATCCATTCTACTGAGGTTTAATAAAGGAGTCCTGTCCAATGACCATCATTCAACAGACTCTTGATCTTTAGGCTTTGGCAATTTGTGCCTTTTTGAGTTCCTGGCCCTCTGTGGCATGAGGGAACTTCATTATGGAGAATGAGAGATTCATTAGTATCCTCTTCTTTACCCCTTTTCTATGTTCCATGAGTTTTAGGTATAGAGGTTTGTCCTAGTTTGTCTCTCCACTGCTGTGACAAAACACTCTGACCACTACCAACTTGGGGAGGAACGGATTTGTCTTACATCTCCTAGGTCACAGTTCATCAGAGAGCCCAAGGTAGGAACTCAGGGCAGGAATCTGGAAGCAAGAGCAAGAACATAGGCCATGGAGGAATGCTGCTGACTGACTTGCTCCTCTGGCCCCTGCTCAGCCTGCTTTCTTATGCAACATAGGCCCACCTGTCCAGGGGTGGCACCACCCACAGTGGGCTGGGCCCTCCCACATCACTCATCAAGGAGATACCCCTCAACATGGCCACAGGCCAGTCCAATAGAGGCAATTCCCAAATTGAGGCTCCCTCAACCCAGGTGTGTCAAGTTGACACTAAAGCTATCCAGCACAATATCATATTAAATTAAAGTATATATAGTGAATATATTGATATAAATTATATTCTAAAATACAAATCAAATATTTTAATAATAATTTTTAAAATGTTTTATTTATTTTTATGTGTTTAAGTGTTTTGCCTGCCTTTATGCAAGTACACTGCATGTTTTCCTGTTCTACTAATAGCTTTAAACAAAGCATTTTGGGGAACAGACTGAAAGAAGCATGTGGATATATGCAGATACAATATACATCCCTATAGAATATTTGTATTTAACTTATTGTAAGGTTACATATCAATGAAATATGGTAAGTTGAAACTAAGCTATGTTGAAAATTCATTCCATGTACCTTAGCAAGAGAGAGTGCAGCTTGCCCGTTGTTCAAAATGTGCACAGCTGGCTCATCAATAACTGAGATCTGCTGATCAGAAGGGACAAAGGACTTCATACCACACATGGATATACCAGAACACACTTAAATTCATATATGTGGTTTTCAGTTAGCATGTTCAGTTTTCACACCATCTATACTCCAAACATGATTGTAGATTGGGAACCATATATATGAATATATACAACCATGCAGGTATAGATTTATGTAAGTTATATTGTTTTAGAGTATGGTGAGTATGGTGAAAATGTTATAAAATATTGAGTTACATGAAAGAGCAGGTGAGATCCATCTTCTGGCCAAAGTAAGTGTGGGTAAGTGGCCAAAGACACTGTTACAAATTGGATTAACTCTGGTTGGATTTATATCATCTATGAAGAGTACAATGTGTTACTGTATTATTGGAAGAGGTTGCAGAAAGGATACCACTGCCTCCACTGGATCTGGTTGTGCTTAGATAAATTATAACTGAGTCTGACTATGAATAAACAGTGAGAGATAGAATGAATACTGAGCCAGAGCTCTGAAGTCTAGCAGTTTCTCATCAGAAACAGCCTGCTTGAAGAAGCCAAACAAAACACAGCAGGTTGCTGCTCAAGGCATTTCAGTAGCCCCTTGTGTCACACCTTGGGGAATTGTGTTGTAAAAGGCAATCCTTTATTTTTTGAAAATAAACCCTAAAATCATCAAGGTATATTAGAATGTTTTTATTGTTCTTATTAATATCCAACTGAGAGATTTGTGGGTTGTTGGGTGTCTTTTATTGTTTCTTGTTTTATTTTGTTTTGACAGGCAGTCTCAAGTAGCTCAAGATGGCTTCAAAATTACCAAATGGTAGAAGATGACCTTGAACTGGTGAGCCTCCTCCCTCTACTTCCAAAATACTGGCATTAAAGGCTTGTCCTGCCTGCTTAGCTTGACTCTTAATCTTTTTTTAAAAAGAAATGGGAACTGGCCATCAGAGAGAGAGAGAAAGAGAGAGAGAGAGAGACCAAAAGTACTAATTCTGCCAACAGAAAGTAAAATGAACATTAAAAATGGTTGTTGAGAATATATAATGAAGTTAAGCATTACATTATAGTGACAATCAAATAAAATAATATTCACCAGTGAAATTCCTTTCAGAAATCTTGATATGCTCTGAGAATATACTTTGTGATTTCTTTATGAAGATGACTTAATTTCAATTATCTGAAAATTTAAACATTTTCTAAATATTGAATAGTTACAAGTTTTGTTCTAGGAATAATTCAGTTCAGTCAAAATGGAGTGTTTTTTTTTTTGTTTTTTTTTTTCCTTTTTGGTAAGGGGTATTCAGGAGCACCTGAACAAAACTAAACAAATATCAATTTTTTTGAAAGATTTGTTATTTATTTATTTTGTGTGTCTGTATGTGTATATCTGTCTGTCTGTCTGTCTGTATCTGTGTGTATATGTGCAAATGAGTGCAGTGCCTTCAGAGGCCAAACGAATCTCCTGGAACTGGACCTGCAAGCAGTTGTCAGCCACCAGATATGGGTGCTGGAGCCAAACTATGGTCCTCTGGAAATGCAGCAAGGACTTTTCACCTTTAAGACATCTCCCAAGCCCTGAATGGTGCTTTTCTTTTGTTCTGTTTTATTTATTTTATTTTTCCTGCAACTTCCCTGGAGGTTCTAGGGATTGACAAGCTATTCTCATCAGCTGCTTATTTCAGCTGACTGAATGTTAGCAAGCAGGAGCTTTCACACTTTTTATAGCTCCACATAGTAGTATCTAGCACCGCCCCACTTAGGGTAAATGCCTTGTTTCAGCCTCCACCTTTTGCTCCGTTATGCTAATTGACTATGGATTACCTTGCCAAATTGGTTATTATCTCAAAAGTGCTACAGCAGTTCATCGTATTCTCTATCCACCTTCCTCTCCTTGTTTCTGTTTCTAATCCGACCTGCTAATTTTTGCCACAGACACATGTAAACCTAAAAGAGCAAGTGTAGATTCTAAACTCTGCCTGATTGTCATCAACCCATCTGTTTCCTTAACCTTGGTGACTGGTGTCTAAAAATTATAAGGTTGAAAAGAGAAAACTAGTGGTGTGGCCTTAAAATGAAGTAGAGTAACTATGCAATTCATATTTTCTTAGGTAGCTTAATTCTCTTAACCTCAATCTTACAAACACATTACTAAAATATA
>NW_008353490.1:577809-584574 GCF_000622305.1 Nannospalax galili | reverse complement strand
ATCAAGTATTTATAACTCACAAATGGAAAAGAAATACTAGGCTTCAAATTTTTAGATGCTGAGTATAAATAGTATGTTAAATATATTTCATACATATTCATATATATGTACATATGTATTTGGAAAAAGCAAAGGAATTAGCTAGCAAGAATACTGAGGACAATAGATGGTAATATGGAGGGAATAAAGTCAATGTACATAAAAGACTTAAACCAATTGCTTTTTAAAATAAATATGCAGTTATAATTTCTTCTTAAAAATGTTATTTTCTAAATACTTGATATAGAAAGAATGCCCTTGAAGAGATAATGAATGGCAGAAAAGATTATCTGTTTTCTACCTATTTCATAGGAATTTCAATCATATATTTCCAACTACCCCATATTTAAGTAGTTGTTTTGTATGGCTTCCTAATATTTTAATTGCTGTGTATGTATGCATGTGATGATGGGGCCAGGGCATGCAAGAAGTTGATGTTGAGTGTCTTCCTCAATTTGTCTCCATGCTATTTATTTATTTATTATTTATATTGTGTGTGTTCCCATGCCCATGCCATAACACCTGTGTAGAGATCAAAAGTCAACTTGTGATAGTCATTTCTGTACTTTTACCATGTGGATTTCATGTATAATATGCAGGTGTTTATCCTTGTCAGCAAGTGTCTTCACCTGCTAAGCTATTGCCCAGGCCCTCTGCATTACATATTTTTGAGAGTGAACCCTGAGCTTGCCAATTTGGCTAAACTGGCTACTAGATCACCAAAATGTTCCTGTCTCTATCTTATCTGGCTTTAATGTGAGTGCTAGGAATCTGAGTTCAAGTCCTCATGCTTGTGCAGAAAACTTTTCACTGACTGAGTCATCTCTCCAGTCCCCTGCTTATACCTTAAAAAAGTAAGAGGTTAGTCCAACTCCTTTAAAAAGTGACTGCAATGCTGAAGACTGAGCATGGGGTCTGGTACCTGCTAGGCAAGCACTTTACCACTGAGTTTTATCTCCAGTTTTTAAGAAAAGGTAAATACAATTTTTGTTATATTTTCATAATTAGAAAAAAATCCTCAAAACTCTATGCTTATTAAAGAGTACAAACTATTATGCTGAACTGCTACCCTGAAGAGAGTCAATCATAAATATGTGAGTTTAACTTGAAAGAAAAATAAAATGAAAAGTATATGAAGGGAAGCAAAGGGGAATGTTGAATCTTGTATTATCGATATTTTGTACTTTAACTTGGTTAGGAATGTGTTCTACATCAAATATTCTTATTGATTCACCAGTTGTACTAATGATAATTAGCTATATTATTTGATGTTTGACAAATCAGAATGATTTTATTAAATAAGCATTTAAGCATTCAGCAAAGCTCAATTATCCCACTTGGATTCTTTTCTTCAGTTAAATCGATCCAGCATTAAACTATTTTATAGTTGCTTTTATTTAAAACATTATTTTCAGAGTCCCCTTCATTACATGCCCAGCAGATATGTTATTTCCTTGTGGATTTTTCTTTGCAGTGTTATTTAATTTAATGGAATTTCATTGATAATCTGAGAAACCAACAAATTCATTTATCAGTTTCTAACAATAAGAATTGTGAATTAAAATTTTTAAAAAGTTAAATAAGAAAAATATTATATTCAGTAATTCTGACATCAGTTCAAAATTATAGCCCATTGTTCCTTTTTTGAATTAAGTTATTTGGTTGACTAACAAATAAAGAGATATGGTGAAATATGTATGCTGGTATAGATGCTATGTTTCTAATTGGGTATTACAATCTTTTTAAACAGAAACTCGGTGCATTAAAGTTAATTATCACTCAAAATGAATTATGTACTAATTAATTAACTGAGTGAGACTGCAGTTTCAAGTGAATCAAGGGGCATGACCCAAATGCTATTCACTGAGTTCAGGTGAAGAAGCAAAGCCTTATTACATTGGTTGAACAACAGAAATAAAATTTGAGTCTCTACCAAGAAGAAAATAAATTAGCATTTTCAAGGTCAGGTTAAACGTATTGCAATAAAAAATAAGAGAATGAAGGTTTCAAATAAATTTGTGTGTGTGTGTGTGTGTGTGTGTGTGTGTGTGTGTGTGTGTGATTAAGCCTTTGTAATTTCATACAATAATTTTGAATCAAATTTAGACCCCCTCCTCCATCCATTCCTCCCCCATTCCCCACCAAATCTCATGGCAGTTTTATTTTTAAAGATACATAATAAATATATCCTAAAAATTTTGTTTATTAGTATGCTTGAAATTGGTTTTATTAAATTTATAAGGCTGGCATATTCACAGGTTCCTAAGGTTAGCATATGGGCATCTCGGGTAGAAGTAGAAAGTGACTTTTCTGTTTACCAAGACAAACAATACCAACTTGACTTACCTAAAATCAAACAATACCAATTGGAATTACCTAGCTGATTAAGAAATATGTTTTATGTGCTTTTCCTGATTTAATAGTTCCAGTAGCTCTTCAAGATCATTGTCTTTAGTTCAGTTTGGCAGATCCAGTAGTAAATGTGGCAGTCGTGATACAGAGGCAAGTGAACGAGGCAAAGTTATATGCCTTATGATAGATAATTATTCTGACAAAGTTTCCTTTCCTATAAAACAAAACACCCTTCTTTTTGTCTGGCCACACAATTCCCCTTTGTGTTGCATGTGGTCAGATGATTCTCCATCCATAGATGGAAAATGACATTCCTGACATGTTGCCATTCACGGAGTAGCTCAAGTCTTCCATCCAATTTCTTAGGATTTATTTGTTTTGTTATGTTTAGATGCTATGAAAAAACAGAGGGAAGCAGATTATTCAATGTCCAGTACAAACGAATACTGACTGGTTTGCTGTTATTTACATCAAAGGACACTGGGTTTAATCCAGGTTTATAAACCTCTTGCATCGCCTTCCAGTCAATGTTCATTCCAGCTTCCAGTTGAGTTGACAAAGTACATAGTTTTACTCAATTTTCAAAACAATATCTGCAGGCTAGCCAGTGTACTCCAATGTTAGGGGGAAAGAAATGAAATGCACATAATTGACTCCTCATTTTTTATACCAATAAGGTAGATAATAGATAGATCATAGATGATAGATAGATAGATAATTGAAAGAGCAAGAGAATGAGAGACTAGATTTAAAATCGGTATTCTTGAGATGTTTGACATCAAGGAGTTGACAAGGCCGTGTCCCCTGAAACCTGAGGACTGAATCATTTTTACCCTTTCTTGGCTCTTAGAAAGTGGCCTGAAATCCTTGGTGCTACTTGGAGGAAAACTGTAGCACTTGACTCTATACTGCGTTGACACATGACATTCTCCTTTTGTGTCTATGGCTCTGTGGAAGGTTTCTTGTTTTGGTAAGGTCACTAGTCCTATCAAATCAATTATTACCTCACTTTAATGAAAACCTACAGCTTCCAACTTCCAGCTAAGGTCACTTTGTGAGGTTCTGGTGGGTATGACTTCAGCAAACCCTTTGGGAAAATACAATTTACCCCCTAACTACACTTGAATAATTGATAATTATATAAATAATATATCAGTATATAAGGGTCTGCTTAAAATATTTAGTATGAGGATGCATGGAAATAGAAAGTGTTCCATTTTTAAAGGATTGGAAAGCAGTTCTGGCCTGTGTTTTATGCCAGTAAGAGTGGACCTTTACAAATAAAAGGTATCACAATGTCTGCTCAGTGGGGAGTGTTGGGTTTAAAAGCCTGGAGCTGGGGGTTTTTGTTCCCTGCACTACTGCTGCTCTTTGGATGATAATGTCCTCAGTCTCAGAGTCTGTGAAAGCCATTGGCAGTGTCCAATATGAGACCCCTCACTGCTCGGATTTCAGCCAGTGCTGATATCACACTCCCTCCTTGCTTGCTAGTAAATGAGAAGCAATTATATTATGTGCAGAGGCAGATTCACTGTGAAGCTAATGAAGATTAAGCTTCAGGGCCTTCCAACTGCATGGGCTCCTTCCAGGGACTTGTACCTAATTTAGTTTCAATCATGTTATATGCATTTAAAAATATTATTGCCCAGATTGTATAAGGTTCAGGCTCTCACAAATCCTGGATGTATATTTGAATAAATTCTACCCTATGTATGGCCAATTAATTATCATCTATTTTGATTGGCAGTATTTTCATTTTTCAGAAACAGTAAAACTCAACAGAAATGGTGAAGTGAAAATAACATATTGCACATTGTGTAGACATAAGCAGAGGGTACTGTGCTGTTGGCACCTCACCAGCAGAGTGCCATCTTTTAATGTTTATAGTTAACTAGAATGTCAGCTATCATTCACAGCTCAACAAAGGCTGGAAAGAGAGGCATGCACCACATAGAAGGCTAAGGATTGGGTGAAACTTTCTCAGCTACTGTTGCATGACAAGATGTGACTAAGCAGTTTCAAAAAGAGGAAATATGAACCTAAAATATGTGAAGTGGAGGGTTAAGGTGAAGCATGCGAACTGAGACCATGAGCAACATCATCCAAAGCGGAGCGTTGGATATAAACTACTGAAGAGTTACTGCCATGGAGGTCACATGTACACATAGAAAGAATTAACACAGGAACACATGACAAAGTGGTCAGCTAGTTAAACTGAGGAGCAAGTTAGGGATTAATTTTTTTATTTCTTTGTTTGTTTGTTGAGACAGGTTCTCCTTGTAAACCAGCTGATACAGAACTCCCTATGTAGATCAGGCTGGCCTCAATCTCACACAGATCTATCTGCCTACCTCCCAAGTGCTGGAATTAAAGGCATGTCCCATCACTTCTGACGAATTAGGGATGGATCTTTAAGTCTATGATGCTTTCCTGATGCTTTTGGATCTCCCTCCAGGTAGAGTTTGTTTTCAATAAAGTATTTTTATTTGTTAAAGTTTAAAGAACTGAGAAAGAGGAAATGTTAAATGGTAGAATTTCAAGTTTGGCGATACTGAAGGAGGACTTGATTCTATAGGAGATCAAGATGGATGTGCCTTAGATCATTATACACAGGTATATTCAATCTTGACACCATATTTGAGGAAATTGTTTTATATGTTCCCACCAATCATTCAGCTGTTTATATTTTTATTTTCCATTTTCTGATTTGTTTCTTCTCCACATCTTCATCTACTATGCCTGAATTTTGAGCCTGATTCTTTGTAACTAGTGTAACATTGTTTCAAATACTGTAGACCTAAATACTATTGACCTTCTTTATCTTTCATTAGACCTTTTCCCCAGATGGTATTTCTTTCTGAGGTTACTCTGATCCTGTATTTTAACTAGATTTTGTCTCAACTCACCCCTGAAGCTGCCCTTCATTTTTTTTTGTCTTCTAAACAATATTCTGTCTTATTGAAATGGAAAGATTAAATGATTTGCTTAGCAAGACATATAAAAGTAAAGCAAAAATTAGAACTAAATTATCAGTCCTATTTTTCTTTTCTAACTTTAATGCCTTATAAAGAGTATTTTAAATCATAAATGATTTCATGTTTCCCACAGAATAGCCATTTCATGAAGGAGCCAGAATAGAAACTGCTTATTCCAATAGGGACCAATATTCAGGATGCTGCTTTCTTCAGCTTCCAAAGAACACAGAAATATATTTTTGTAATGTAAAGTGCTTATTATTCATTATATGAATTAAACTGCATACCTAGCATCAATGCTATTACCTAATTGGGAACAGAATTTTATCCTCATTTATTTTCAGATAACATCAACTACTTAAATGTGCCCCTTAATTTTCACTACTCTATTAAATATGTATATGAATTTTAGTAGTTTTCATTTGAATTTTCTTAGTTATTCATATCATACATTCCCATTTATTTTCACAATGAAAGTTCTTAAAAACAAATTGCCAGTTTGCAAATGAACACTTGCAAAATATATTTATAGCTGAAATATTTTCACAAACTCTGATTTTAACTTCAAAGTCACATTTTAATAAATATATTTATTCTGTTACATATTGCTAGTTTCCACTGTCACTCAAACTTCCTTTTTAAGATTACATGCCATTTTTTTCTATGTTATCTCAAAAAAATCAATATTCTTTTTACAATTTTTTATTGATTTCTGATTGTATTTCTGTACATTTAAATCTTCTCCCCCCTCTCCATGCCTCCTTACAACCCCATCCTGATTTCGTGTCCTCAGTTATTATCTGTTTATATATTATTTATTTATTTATTCATTTATTTATGTATTTGTACCTGTAATATTTTATAGATTTTTTTGTGTATTTCTTTTCTTTAAATTTTTTGTTTTATTTTTATTTTATTTTGTATGTGTGTATTTGCATGCATTTATGCACTTGCCCTGTGTCATGCAATGCCCAGAGAGGACAGAGACAGGCATCAAATTCCCTGAAACTAGAGGTATGGACAGTTTTTAGCCACATGTGGGGGCTGGAATTCAAACCTGGATCTTTTGCAAGAATAGCCAGTGTTCTTAATCACTGAACCATCTCTCCAGGCCCAAATTTTTGTGAATGAATTTCATACAATATATTTTGATTATATTTAGTTCCCTTCTCCTTTTTGCACCCCGACAGGCATCAAATTCCCTGAAACTAGAGGTATGGACAGTTTTTAGCCACATGTGGGGGCTGGAATTCAAACCTGGATCTTTTGCAAGAATAGCCAGTGTTCTTAATCACTGAACCATCTCTCCAGGCCCAAATTTTTGTGAATGAATTTCATACAATATATTTTGATTATATTTAGTTCCCTTCTCCTTTTTGCACCCCCAAGTTCAATTTCA
>NW_008353490.1:574919-577786 GCF_000622305.1 Nannospalax galili | reverse complement strand
TATATGTATGATTCATGTATGCCTATAGAGTCAAATTATACATCAATATTTTAAAACCAGGCATAATTTCACAGATCATGAGGAAAACATATTAGAACATATTAGTTCAAAAGCCTACTGACAAATAGACATATAATATCTGTACATGAGTGCACATGTATAGCTGAAGGCAATATAACAAGAACAAAGTGCCAGACAGGAGAAACCTACCTTAGAGTTGTTGATCAGTGTAGTTCAAGAGACTCCCAGATAATGCATGCTATTACCACAGCCCTTGATTGCTTCTGAGAACTTGAAGGTCATACCCAAATGCAGAAGACAGGACATACTTTGGAGACAGGACTTGGAGCAATGGAGCTGGAACTGACCTAGAAACCTCCTCCCTAAAGACTAGCTCTCATAGTTTTGGAGGATACAATAAAAATGAAAAAGGAGAAAATCAATCAGTGGTCCAACCCCAGCTTTAAAGCCTAAACACCACAATAATGACCAGGATAGAAAGCCATATTGATGCAGTAATGGCACTTTTATCTTAGGGGTAAAGAACAATTAACTAATTGATCTTAAAGCCCATTCAATGGAATGGAACTTGTGTGGCACTGTAGACATAGCCAAACACACATGGCTGGAGAGCTCATAGATTTTAAAGAACTACCTAAGGCTATCACATCCCTAGACAAATATAATTTCTTGCTATGTGCTCTACATACAAGTATGCTCATTACCATTCATCAAATAAGCTTCTTTTGCAGTGGACAAAGATTTATTACAGAGTTCCACAACTGGTCATGCACAGATAATAATTCTCTGTGAGATGCCTAACCCTAAGTGATACATCTATTATGGAGCCTCTTCACCTTAGGCTCAGGGAACATAGTAGAACAAGAGATAGAGAGAATAGTAATATATCTCTCAACTTTCATCAGTGAAGCATCCTCATGCAACAGAGGGCAATGAAAGAAGGTCACAAATGCCCAAAGTGTAGAAAAAGAGAGACTTCCGATAGTGGGTCCCTGAATAGGACTCTTACATTAAACTTCACCTACCCAGGGCTCGGGGACCCTTGCAGAAGAGGGGTGGAAAAATTGTAAGAACCAGAGAAGGAGGTGCATAACCATCAGGATACAAAATCTTACAGGCTCTTGGGATATTGCTCATGAGAACTTCAGCAATGGTGACAACATGCACAAGACCAAATCAAACTCAATCAGACAAAAACCACCATAGAACTAGGGAAATGGGCAGCAGGCCACAATTTTGCGGAGGAAGTATTGGCATCTGATCACTGCTGGGTGAGGAAAGTTGATCTTCTTTAAGGGATAGATAGGCCAAACAGGTACCAGTAGATAAACACACAAGCTTGACTTGAAAGACCTTAACATATATGACAAAATGCATGAAGTCCTGTTGGTCTGCTATGGGTGGTTCAGATTGGAAAAGGGTGACTAAATATGATTTAAAATGTACTGTATGATATCTACAAAAATTCAACAAAAATATATTTTTAAAAATAAAAATTGAAAAAATTCAATAAAAAGAAAACCACGTATCTATTCTCACTTTAAAGCCTAAGTGTAAATCATCACTTTTCATACTAATTCTTCTCATATTTAATGTATCCTAAATTATTTCCTAAATGATTATATCCTAAATCTATTTCCATTATATATGGGTCCTGATATTACAAAGTTTTAAAATGACATGCAATGTTTCTGTTATGCATATATTCTATTTGAAAGATCTTTGTTTAGGTACTTTCAATAAGTGTTCTGAGGCTGAGAAAAAAAAAGCTTTTTTAAAATTAGTTAATATTTTTAAATTATTTATTCAATAATCACATGATTAGAAGAAGCATTTCATTACAGCATTAACAAATTCAGTACCAATTTCCTGAGAAAAGATGTTTCTCTTTCAATATACACTGTAAAATTTTAGGTTCACAGTTGAATTAATACAGTTATACAATATTGAACACAGTATAAACCCTATAAGGCATAAAATTGAATGAGGTTTTAACCTTCAAAAAAGATCTCCATTTCATTTTAAAATATATTGTCTCATACAGAAAAACTCATTTTTAATACTATTAACACTTAGATGTTTGCATATGTGTCTCTAATCTCTATATATCTGATTATTATTAGTCACAGTCAATTATGTTCTGAGATCCACCTGAGCATGGATATAAAATCATCAGGTAGATTTAAATAGTAATGTGTTTCACCTCTACAAATTAACATAGAGCAAATTTTTATGCTTATTCCTCAAATTAACTCACTTTAAAAAAAATTGTTGATTTTTGTGTGTATTTTATGCAGAATATCCCAATCTTGGTAATTTATATACCCACATCCCAAATGGCACACTACCATAGTCTCCCCCACAACTCGAGCCCATATACTCTGTCATCTCTGTTACTGTCTACTGTGTTGTTAGTGCCCCCAGCCATTCTCCAGTTGCTTCCATCTCTTATAGCTATTGTGAAAAGAGCAGCAACAAACTTGGATGTACATGTGTCTCTGCAATAAGAGGAGTTCTTTGGGTATATGCCAAGGGGTGGTATAACTGAGTCAAATTGTAGGTTTATTTGTAGTTTTAGAGTTCTCTATACTGCTTTCCATATATACTATACTATATAGACATATATGATCATATTATATATCCATCTCTTATAGCTATTGTGAAAAGAGCAGCAACAAACTTGGATGTACATGTGTCTCTGCAATAAGAGGAGTTCTTTGGGTATATGCCAAGGGGTGGTATAACTGAGTCAAATTGTAGGTTTATTTGTAGTTTTAGAGTTCTCTATACTGCTTTCCATATATACTATACTATATAGACATATATGATCATATTATATATATATA
>NW_008353490.1:557084-574352 GCF_000622305.1 Nannospalax galili | reverse complement strand
TAAACTCATAGTTCTTTGAATTATTTTTACTTTTAAATATAGGTTGGCATCTCTTTCAATGCCCTTTCTACTCAGCTGAAAATATTTTTGTTAGCAAAAACTGCACATTATCCATGTTTTTTGCTTCATTACTGTACTCCACATAGCACTTGACAAATGTCAAGCTGGTTAAAATATATGAGAAGCTGCCAAGACCTTGGTTGTAGAATTCGATGATCTATCTTCAAGGAGGAAATATAATAAATTCAATTTACACAACAAACTGATCTACACTATTGTAATTACAGAGGCTTTTTAGATATATATATGTCATTATGTCACCTGGCTTAACAAGATTAATGATGATTTAAACAAATCCTAAAAATGAAATTTCAATAGCAAGAGAAGTCACAGCTTTGGTAAATGTCAATGTTGAAGTCTGAAAGGACTGAGGCACTTTCTACCAGTATTGCATTTGAGAAAGTATATAACATAAGCCTGGACACAAGAATACTGGTTCCCAGAAGATGATGAAATGCAAATCAAGTAAACCATCTGAGAATTTGGGCAGGTCTCTAGTTCTCAAACCAAACTACACAGAATACTAAACACAGACAACTCCCAAAGCCTTTGCATTGTTGGAGTCAATGGAGTGGATAGAGGATGATGCCCTGGGTAGCAGAACACAAATACTTAGCATTTCATTCCTCCTTGTCTCCTCTACACTAAAGAAACTACACAAGTGCAAAGACACCAATTATCTAAGATGAGCAAATTGATTAGCATATACCTGAGAGGCTGAATGAATGATAATGAATCTCTTGCATGACTGGCTAGATATTCTGGTAGGATTGTTGGGAGTCAGGGGAAGACACCTCAGAAGTGTTACTTATTGACAATGGAGTCACCATTCATCACAGAAGCATGCTCAGAAATATCCTAAAATTTCCTAAAGTTACTGTCTCCAGTATTGCAATGACATCCCAACATTACTGGTTGCAACTTTATTAAAACATGCTACATGGAATTTTCAATAATAATTTTTAAAAACTCTTCTGTAGAAATACTAATTACATTTCAATAGGACACATCTAGAATGGTGTCTTCATCCCAAGAGAGGTATCAACCAGTGAGTGTAATTCTTTAACATCAAAACAGCAACTTTGAAGTGAATTGGTTTTTCAGATATACTTCGTTGAGTGTGTAGTAACGGAAACAAAGTGTTAGAAGATGAAACATACCATATTGAAGAACTGGAATTGTATTGATACAAAAAGTGCCAACACACTCTCACTGTAGCAAGCAACTCAATGTTCATCCATTCTCTGGCCATAGGAAATGTAATAGACAACTTGTAAATTAATGAGAGTGTCAGTATGCCAATATAAATATATTTACAAAAATAGACAATGGGATGGATTTAATCCTGTTTTGAGTTTGTCAATCTTTGCACTGAATAGCATTAATCAATGCATTGAAATAATCATATTTGAAAAAAAAATACTTTGGAAGTTATGCCTTGTACAAGTAGGGAGATGTGTGCATGAGTTACACAAATTACTTTTTATTACAATACACTTATACTCTCAATGTATTACAATGATAAGTGAATGAAAACGGTGGGTTATAACAATACTTGAAAGATTTGATCAGCATGATTTTGTGTTTAATTTACACTGAAGGTATGCAATATGCTAAGTCAATGAACCAAGGAAGACAAATAATTTAAGGTGGAGAATGAATTGTGATGAGGGTGGAATGATAAACTCCTGGCTACACCCAGGATTTGCAGCACCAGATGATGTTATACCATATATATTTTCTCATATCTCAGCAAATTTGACATACACCTAAAAATCTTAATGCTAATAAACCAAAGTAGAGGACACAGAAAGTGGGAAAGTATGTCGAACTTTCTTACACTGCAGTCTATGCTCAGACATTCCAGAGTTTCTATTCCTATTTTCTATGAGAAATTTCCTTTCTGGAACTCTAAGGTAGCATCTCCTGAAGTTAGGTCAGATGTATTTCTCTTGTTCTGACATTAGTACCAATTGGTTTAAACCAGTAATTCTTAATTCTGAAGGAAAGCTATGATATTCTGTTTATATTTGTTAAGGAATATCGATTGAATATCATCCAGTACCCACATACTTCAATATAAAGAATCATCTTGCTCTAAGTATCCAAACACTAATTTATGGTAGCTATATAACTTCATTCATTATTAGCCTTTTGGACAGGAATTTGAACCATCAGAGACACAATGCTATTAAACACTTAGGGATTCATAGATAAAGTCCAGTTAGTTTTCATGTGGCTTAGCACTTGGAAATTTAAAGGCTTTCTCTGTCCCTTCTTCTTATTAGTATACATTGTTGATTGGCAAAAAAACCAGAGGAGAATTTAATTGGTCTAGGAGACAGCATGCCAGATCTTGGTGTCTCATTTTGGTATCACAGTAAAGTTCACTCACCTCTACACTAGACTACTACCCGTGTCAATGAATATCCAACAAGTAAGGTGAAAAGCCACTTTTAACTGACAGAATATCTATCTGAAAAGGAGAGTCATAAATAGAATGGCTTAGAGAACATTTCAAAAAGTCAAAGAAGAATCAGAATAATTGGAAAAAGAGGGAGAGAGAAACCAGAGCTGAGCAGTAACAAAGGAAAGGATGTAGTGATTCTGCAAAATCCACATAATTTTTTTGGGTTATTTTTTAAGGTCAATGGTATCATCTGCTACCAGATAATGAGATCTGATGAAAAATTTTATATGTGATAATAGAAAAATCATTGTCAACGCCTGCCAACTTTAATTTCAGGTGCATGAGGCAAATGGAAACTTTACTACAATTGCTTTCTGGGCCCATCCATTTATGGACTTCTTCTTACCAGGGTGTGATTCGTTACTTAGTTTACTACAAGAAATGAGGCAAATGGTGAATACTGATAACATACTTTGTGAAATGTAAACAGTTTGCAAATGGTTCTTGAATTATAAGTCCACGTATATATGAGCATATATTCAATACCTGGGGAAAGTCAGATAGGAACAATCCATTATTACATAATATTAGTTGACATTTTAAGAGTGGAAACTTGCATATTATTTTTCAAAAAATTAAACTCAATTAGTTCTCCATATATACATATATAAGATGAGACTAAGGATGTGATGAAGAGAAAATGAATTCATGGGAGGCTGGAAGAATTCTCAGCTTGGTCAGAAGTAATTGGTTATAAGACATCAGGGGAAAAAAAGAAAAGACTTTAAGCAAACAGGAAGGAAAAGGATGTGACCTCAAGTGATAAGAAGTGCTTCTTCTTCCCCAGGATTAATCAGTTGGTGAACTATGAGTTTCTGAGTAAGCAAGGCAGAGAAACTAATTGCTAAGACACCCAAAGTCTAGAACTGTTGTCTAGGGATAAGTGAAAAACTCCCAGGAGAAGGTCAGCATAAGCATTATGAAAGTTGGAAGGACAACGTGGAAACAAAAGTTCCATGATTCTCTTAACTAAGCAATCATGAACTAGGTCAAACCCACACAAAATCAGGAAGTTTGTAATAGCAAGGGAAAATAATGCTGGATTTTCATACTAACCAGGGAGTTAATGATTAATTATGTTAATTATGTTTATTAATATAATACAGGGATATCTTAAAAGTTGTCTTCTTGAGAATTCAATACCTGGGGAACTCCAGACAAGAACTACCAATTATTACGTGATTTTAGTTGACATTTTTAGAGCAGAAATTTGCATGTTGCTTCATATAGAATTGCTCAAGAATTTAAACTGAAATTAGCTTTCCATCAACAACAGGGTCATAGTTAAAATGCTCTTTAAAATGGTAAGTTTTTTCCACTGTTCAATTTGAAGAATACTCATATTGCAATTAGTCCTAAATATTCTGGGATAGCTTACTAGTTCTACTCTGTATTATGGTAGAATATGTTTATACGTTAGCTAGGCTTTCATTGATAAAAGAATGTATTTATCACATTCTAATATATTTATTATTTTCACAAATAAACAACAAAAATTCCACATTTTTTGTTTGTTGTGCTGCCTCATTTTCACTGGATTCCTGATTCACCTTATAAGTGGAATATCAATTTTCATCTGGAAATGAAAACTCTTCCTAAGTCCCTAATAATGATGTGTATGTGTGTGTATCAAGTTCTTTAGCTATTGTCCTGCTTTCTTTCCCTCCCCACTTATAGCCTGAAAAAATGTGAGTATTCTTCTTAAGTCCTTTCTCATAACAGAATTTTTTTTCTTAGAAAATAATCTGTGGTATAGATTTAACAGAATTTCCCTTTAGAATTGTGCTCACATAGTATATGTGATCAGATTCAATTAATGAAATTCTCTTAAATTGATACACTAGCCATGAAAATGACTGAACACTGGGGAGAATAAAGGAAAAGTTTCTTCTTTTCTGATTGCCACATATTCAGAGACTCATTGTGTACTGCGTTCCTAGAACTGACATATATCAATAACTAAGACATAGCTCCTAAAATCTAGAGAGCATTCATAGTAAGGACATACTGCTTGAGTTCCATGTTTCTTGGCTGTTGGTGTTTTTTCTAATCTTGATTGTCAGTTGGAGAGTATCTATAATCAACTAATAGACATGCCTAGAAATGAATCCATGAGGGGTTTTCCGAAAGCATTAGCATAAAGAAGACTTTGCCTCAGCTTGGGCAGCACTTTATAATAGGTGACCCAGATATAAGTAGGTGGGGGCTTTGAAAAATTTTTGTTGAATTTTTGTACATTTCATACAAAACATTTAATCAACTTTATACCTCCTCCCCCACCTGAACTCTGCATATCCACCCACCCAAGATTTCATGCATTCTGTCACATATGTTAAGGCTTATTGCACCAAGTTTTGTTCCAGGTATCCCTCAGTGCAATTCATCCAATGGAGTCTAGTCAGTCTCTGTAGAGTATCACCCTTAAAGAAGAACAACTGTCCCTCAACATCAGTAATCAGCTGCCAATAGTTTTTCGACTAAGGTTGGGGATGGTTTCCCATTTTGTCTGATTAAGTTTGCATGTGTCTTTTGCATAAATAGGCTTTGATGAGAAAGCAATGCTACCTGCCTGCCTGCCTGCCTTTATTTTTTTGCTGCTGTTGTTGTCCCATCATTCGTTAACATCACACTCTAGCTTCTTTGGCTTTCCACCTTGCACTCAAGTTCAGAAACTCTCCATTTATCTTCCTGACTTTCAGCACCAGAATGTGACTGCTGAGCCACCCAACCACATGGACTGCGATGCTACTGGGTTGTCAGCTTCTCCAAGGAACTGATGATCAACTTTAGACTATCTAAACTCTACCTATGGTAGAGTCCCTTCTAATATATTAAAAAGGACAATAATAAACATATATGCTTTTTGTCTTCAGTTTACCCTGCAGTTCAAAATTGGTTATATGTTTGAATAGGCCCTGAATGAGCCATATGGGCATGTATACGTGTCTGCACTGTACTGTGTGTGCACATTTATGCCTTTCACTGGGCAAGGTCTACATTCCCAATAATACTTGGGCTCAGTCCCTATACTAGTCCCTATCATAGACCCCTTCCTATAAATAAATATATTAGAAGGGTATGATAATAAACACACACAAATTATATTTATTCTATTGGTCCCATTCCTTTAGAGATCTCTGCCTATATAGCTCAGAAAACATACACCATAGTGACTTAACCCAGTCTTTATACTGCCTCATCTTTCCCATTCTCTTCTACATTCTGTCATATCATTTGTTTTCAACAAAATAAAGATCCTGCAGTCAAAGAATTCATGTACAGATAGTTGAACCACTTAATTGTTGGTTTCTTGTTCATTATCTCTTGGAATAAATTTCTTTACTAAGACTCTCATTCCTTACTAAGGCTTTGTCTTAATTTTCTACCTGCCAATTTTTAATGAATTGCTCTCTTTTGATGCTGCTGTTTCATAGTCTTAGGCATGCTGTAAAAAATATTTATCTTGACTCAGTTTGGGTGAGGAAAAACTAAAGTACAGGTTGGAGAATAAAAACATGCTCTTGGGGGCACTGACAAGGAATAAGAAAACATGGTAAAGAAGCAGGAGAAGCCAAGTATGTCAGACGTCAAGGAAAGCTGTGATCTATGGGTTGTGCCTAGAGTTGGCTCTACACTGAGAAAGATGAACAGGAATTTATTTGCTCCCCATGTCAAGTAATCTTGGATATAGACCTCCTGGGGGAAGGGAGATGATATAAAGTCTGAGGGATAGTGAGTCATCTTAAGAGTGAGGGGGCTTGGGCTAGAGATATGGCTCAGCGGTTAAGAAAACTGACTGTTCTTACAGAAGACCTGGGTTCAATTCCCAGCACCTACCTGGCAGCTAACAATTGTCTGTAACTCTAGTTCTGTGGTATCCAACTGCCTCTTCTGTCTTCCATGGGTGTTGAATGACATGGGTGCACTTACCTACATACAGCAATACATGTATATGCATAAAATAAAAATAATAAAATATTATTCTAAAAAGTGTGAGAGGGCTATTGTGGCTCTAAATTGCCCCTGAATCAGGTGGAGCTTTGCAGAGAATAACAGGCACACAGAGCTGGTCAAAGGATTGAAGGTCAACAAGGGAGTTTGACCACTGGAAGGATGATGTACGAGCTACAGGAAACTCCTGCACTAGAGAGAACCCACTGAAATGCCCAAACTGTGAAGATACTAATCATAAATTTTTAAATATTTGTTTATAAAAGGGCTCAAAACAAAGAGTTAGGCATTGTCCAACAAAACTGTAGAGCCAGATAGAACAATGGAAAGCCACAGTCTTTGAATTAGGTGCTGCACTATGGGAGACAACATCTTGATGAGAAAGAGTAATATCCATAGCTCAGTAGAATGGGAAATAGCTTTATAGATTTGGGGTGTGGTGATCTTTATCCAGGTGGTTTTGGCAACTTAGTAGACATGGCATGTCATATCTCAGCTAACTCTGTCCTGAAGATCTATTCTGTGGCAAAGTGGGAAGTGGATGGAGAGGCGTTGTGACTTCTTTATTAAAGAAGCATGAGTTCCCAGGTACTTACAAGAACTGTGAAGAGTGTTATGGTCCAGATTGCCATGAAGATATTATAAACAGTAGATGAATGTTTCTAGCCTGCTTGCTTCAGCTTGAGGCAAAGTTAAAGGGCTCCATAGCTACATGGAGACCTTGTCACATGCAGCTATGGAAAGAAAATAACATATAGTAGATGCAAACTAGGTGTTCAAATTTCAGAATAGAGAGCATTTTCAGGCTGCACAAATATCCCAGGTCGATATCAAGAACTGATAGACAATGTGCTGACAGTAAAAGCTGAATTGTGGACAGACTCCTCAATCCCTTGATTTCATTGAACTTCCTCATTTTGAGTGAGGCAATCCGCATCACAGAATACTCAGTAGATGTTCATAAGATGACATAGATGGTCATCCAGACAAATGATGTCTTAATGTGTGTAATTAAGGGGCACGAAGAATAGACCAACAGGTAACTAATGTCAATCTCTCTGAGGGAATCTCATGTAACATTTGCATGTATACCTGTGAATAACACAGGCAGTGGTCATTAAATAACACCATTCACAATAGAAAATGCCTAAAGATTTAAACATACCACTCTCTACGCTACCTAAATATCTATAATTTTCTCTAGTTTAGGGAAATAAAATAGAAAGGCAAGCTGAGAGTTCATCGCCTGAGAGATTTTCTTTAAAATACTTTCATCATACTTTAAAAGGAACAAGGACATAGGCCAAACAGTCTTTTTCAGAGTGGTCTCAATTCTTGTCTTAACTAGTCCAGTCTGCCTTGGCTATTTTAAGATATGGTAAGAATAGCTGTAAAAATGAAAAAATAAAAAGCTTGTGTGCTTTCTAAATTGATATATTTAGATAACAACTAATTTTATGATGTTAATCCAAACATACTTTACATTGAATGAATAAAATATTTCATCTCCAAATTCAGTATAAAAATGTATTTCTCTGTAATTAGTAATAAGAAATCATCTTATCTTGATGTCACACGTAGCTGTAGTAACTATGGTTATCTATTTGAGAATTGCTCCTTATATTCTCACAAAATGCTATGCTCAAAATCTTAATAAGAAGTTTTTCAGAACTAAAACTGATTTTTCACTGTCTGGTATATCTGGCAGCTACTTTTGTTAAGAATGGTTTGACAGACAAAAAAAATAAAAATTCAATTATAAATAAAAATTTTATCTCCTTTTCTTTTATCTTCTGTTTGTTCTTATAATTATGCCAATATACATTTGTCCTTATAATCATTCCAAATTATTCATCATAGATTATTGATTAAATGACTACTACAGGAAAAGTTTCTGTAATTAATTTTTAAACAGAGTTCATTTTCTTAATAAACAAAGACGTGAATTGGCAAACTTTTCTGAATAATTTATTGATAAATTTTACTATCAGTCATAACAATAAGAAATTCACAATTTATATACTCCCATAAAATTCTTATTCAACTAAAATACTAATATTATTCTATAACAATTCACTAAGTAGTTTAAGAGAAATCATATCAAAGATAGAAGATTTTTTAGACTAGATTTTATGGCATTTTGAAGGTAAATCTTAAGTCAAGTACAATTATAAAAACGTTACTTCATAAAATGACTCTCCCCATAAGAATCTTAAGTGCAACCTTTTGAGGCAGTCTTTTTAATTTTCTCTGTAACAAATATACTTAAAATTTTTTATTATTCCTTATGAATTTCATATACTATATTTTGATCATATTCACATCCCCTCCCCCAATTCCTCCCAGGTCCAACCAAACTTCACTACCCAGCCATTGTCACCTATTATAGAATAACTCTATATGAAAACACACAGTCACATATTATATAAAATATACAGTATATAATTTTTCTTTCTTCTTTCTCTCTCTTTCTTTCTTTCTTTCTTTCTTTCTTTCTTTCTTTCTTTCTCTTTCTGGAGTTTCTACAGTAGTAGTTCTCCAGATGCCATTTTCAAAACTTCTTTACTATTAGTTATCCTTCCCTTTATTTATTCCTCTACCTTGCTTGCTCATCCTCAACCCCGTTTTTTTTTTATTATAAAACTTTTCAAAATTGAACTTTTGTTCAATTTTTTTTGTTTGATACAACAGTTGTTAATCAAATTTAGACCCATCCCCATCCATACCTCCCACATGCCCCCAACCTCACCTCATGTATTTCACCATACATGTTAAGTCCTAGCCAGTCAATGATTTGTACCCAGATGTCCTACAGTGGAAATTCCTCCACTGGAATCTAGTCAGCCCATCTAGAGAGCATATGTAAGGTACACTCTCCCTCACCCAGTAGCAATCAGTCTCCAATAGTACTCAGCCTAGAGCCAACCACCACCCATTTCTCTTCTCCTCTCTGGGCCTTTGTTTTGTTTAATTGCATTGGCACAGGTCCTGTGCTTGATGCCACAAGTTCACATGTGCAAGCTCCCAGTGGCCTGAAAGCCTCTGCTTCCCTGTGCTCATGAACCAGCCCTGGCTCTTACAATCTTTCCATTCCATCTTTCACAATGGTCCCTGAGCCATGGGAGGCATCTATACCTGTTTTAACACTTCCTGTTCCTTAAACCTTTTTTCCCCTTTATACCACTGGGTTCTATCTTCCATCCCTTTAAAGCCCAACCCTTATTGGCCCCTTACTAATTACCTAACCTCTGCAGGTATTCAAAATGAAACGTACACATCTATAGGTTCAAAGCAAGCATTCACAAAGAGAAAAAAAAATGAAACATGTATCTTACTGGGACTAATTTAGAATGATTGCTTCTAGATCAGTCTGTTTAGGAACTTCATAATTTTGTTTTTCTTATCATCTAAATAATACTCCATTGTGTGAATGCACTCCATTTTCATGATACATTCATCGGTTGGTGGACATTTTGGCTATTTCTATATTCAAGCTATTGTGAATACAGAAGCAATAACAAGTATGAACAAGAATTTCTGTGGTAGAACATCAAGATTTGGGGGTATATGCCCAAGAGAGACAGAGTGGGATAAGGTAGTAGATCTATCTCTAGCTTTTTGTAAAAACTAAGTGCCCACAACAATTTTCATAGTGACTACACTCCCACCAGCAGTGAATATGCTTTCTCCTTTCCCAGTATCCATGCCAGCACATGTCAACATGTGTTTTTGAATTATAGGCATTCTGATAGGGGAAATGTGAAATATGAAATTTTAAATTAGTTTTTTATATGCAGTTCTCTGGCAGCTAATGATGTTGAACATTAAAAAAATATTTTTAACCATTCATGTTTTGCCTTTTGAGAACTCTCTGTTTAATTCCATGGTTCATTTTTTGTTGGGTTGTTTGTTTCCTTGATATTTGGTTTTGGTTTTGTTTTTGTTGATTCTGTTTTTGTTCATAGTACTCTTTATATATACAGGGAAGCAATAACATTTATAATTGTTTCAAAAAAGTATTATGAAATAAATTTAACCAAGGAAATGAAAGACTTGTATAAAGAAAACTTCGTGACAACAAAGAAAGAAATTGAAAACACCAAAAAATGGAATGACCTCTCAGGATCATGGATTGGGAGGATTAATACAGTGAAGATGGTGATCTACCAAAGGCAATCTACAAATTATACACATGTCCATCAAATTTCCAATATGGTTATTAAAAAATGCTAAATTTGATATGGAAACACAAAAGATAGCCAAATCACCCTAAAAATATAAACTCTGCTAAAGATTTCACAATCTGTGGCTTCATTTTATACTGCAGAGCTATAATAATAAAAAGAGCATTTGCTGACATGGAAATAGAGATACTGGTGCATGAACTAGAATTGAAGTCTCTTACATAAGCTAAACATCCTAAATCTTATGACTTTTGACAGAAGACAAACATGTTTCAGAAAAGATACAGGATCTTTTACAAATGGTGCTGGTCAAACTAGATAGGAACACGTAGAAGAATGAGATTAGAACCTATCTCTCACTCTGCACAAAACACTTCTCCAAATAGACCAAGGAAATCACCACAAGACATGAATTTGTTGGAGAAGAAAATAGGGAATGGAATATGGTTGAACTTACTGGCACAAAATGGACTTTCTGCGTATGACTCCTGTAGTTCAGGCCTAAAAACCAGTAATTGATAAATGGGACCTTATGAAACTATAAAGTTTCTGTACAGCAAAGGTCACACACAATCACTAAATGAAGAGACTGTCTATAGAATGGAAAAAAACCCTTGTTTGCTTTATGTCTGACAAATGGTTTCTATGTAGACTATACAAATGTACTTTTCTTATAGCACATAAATATCCACAAATTATATGCTATCCGGTAGCATCACAATGCAATGCTTAGAATTAAATAATAATTTTTGAGAAAATTTCCGCATTTCAAACAAAATATACGAAGTTGAAGATTGCTGAAAATCAGTGGACAAAATATAATGACATTAGCATAGTCTACTCTGGTGTAAGCATAACGGTGGACCTACTTGTTCCTTGTGGTAAGTCAGGAATGTGCATGCCTCTGAATTCTTACTGATGAAATACCTTTAGCAGGACATTACTGTACTGTCTGGGGTGAAAAAAAAGATTTATTTTGGATGCTTCTGTAAAAATATCAAATAATCAGTATGAATACATATTGGTTGATTCATGATAAAATATTTCCTCTCTGTAGGAGAAATATGGAGGAGGTGAAGAGATGTGGGCTTTGGGCCTCTTTCAACTGGAAACAATGATGGCCTGTAGACTCACAAGCTCGAGCTGACCAATTAAAATTGTCTATTATTCCAAAATGCCTATATAAAAACAATTTCTAGTAAGTGCCTCATCAGTTTTCTGAATAGTCAACTCATTGTTGCAAGTTAGAAACTAAAACTATTTTGTCCCTTTTAGCCATAGGATTCTATAAAACAACTTTTCTACCTAATACTCTGACAATACTCTTTTAAACAAGCAGGTGTAGTTATGACTGAATACAATAAAAATAAAATTTCAGACTAAAATTTTTGTAAAGCATTGCAGCTGTAACATGTGTGCTTTTAGTTCCAGAAGAAGGTAGAGTTCAATGAGATTGTGGATAGCTTGGTTTACGTAGCAGGTTTCAGGGTTACTGGGAGACCCTGTCTCAAAAAGATTATATACATATGCATAACTTCAGCTTTTCTATATAAGACAGCAAAATGTAGTGATCACATTATGACATTATTCCTTGAAAATTGGAGACATGAAAAAGAAGATTCACTCACAGAATGATTTACTGGTACTTGGTACCAGAGTTGGTCAGGAATCTGATGCCTGTGAATAGAGAATTTTGCTACTTAAGGGCACTATAGCTTTTTCCTCATTTTCAGGCATGACACTGGACTCCTGCGATAGAATTTTATTAAAAATACAAACATAGGTTAAAAAACTGTTGCTTCAGAAATTAGGATACAAGCTAGAAGTGGGCAGAGAGGGCATTGAGACGTGACACTACACATGCAATCATGCATTCTCACACTCAGAAACATCATATACATATTTATTTAGCATTTTGATGTACCCTATAATGCTCAAGTACAGCCTCAACCCTGTTGGAGCTATTATACCTTTGCAAGTCACAATTTCAAAGAACTTCAAAATGATTAGTCTACTTGTTTAGTTCCATGGAAATGAAGGAGTGCAGATGGTACTGTGTCATAAATGTGCTCTTTTCTAAACAAGTTATTTTAAAATCAGAAAGATAAAGCTCAAAGACACCCTTCTCCACCATTTCCTAATAGAAATATACCTGTAACTTATTTAATTACCCAAACAAGAAAAGATAAGGAACCTTATTCCATTGCTGAAATGAAACCACACACAAAGAAAATAGAAGCATGATGAAGGAAACTAGTAAAGAAAGACTAAAATAATCAATTATTTTCAGTTTCTCAAAGTCCCTATTGACAATATGTAGATCTTTGTGATGTATCTGCATTTGGTTTTAATGGAAAGTTTCATGTTTACATAGACATTAATTTTACATAAGGAGCTGAAAATGTTTTTTATCATATTTATCTTCCTCATTTTTCATGAGCTTAAATATAAATGAATTTTATGTGTGGCTTTTCCACAAGTTACTTTCCTGTCTTCAAATCTGTCTCAGAGCTTTCATCTTTCAAAAAATGTGTCTCTCTCATAATGTGCAGCAGGTTTCTTGTTCCATGCACAACTGATAAGTGAAATGTGCTTTTCCTCCATAGTGCAACTTTGATGTATAGAGCTCCTTTATAGAAAGTTATATTCACTCAAAATGGGTAATATTCTTCAAAACAAACTGTAATATTAGAATTTAAGATATATGATCAATTACATCCAAAACGCTGCCTTGAGCTGCTGTGGCAAACAATACTTAGGAAGTAGGCACATTAGATCTAGTGCTACACATCCTGAGATCTGAATATCACACAAAAGCTTTGAACATCAGACCAGCAATAACATAGTCTTTTATAGTGCCAATACACTTTAGAAAAAGCCTTAAAGTGACAAGATATTTGTATATCTTTATTCATTATCAAAAATGTAGAGAACACCCCCAGTTTCTCTACTGGGGAATGTGGGAAATAAAAATTGCATTGGAAAAAATTGCAGGAATGGAGTTAAACATGGATCAATGAAAAATAGCCAAGAGATGAATTTGCAGAAGCTACTCAGAGATAATTCCAGGCTGCTTGCATAGGAGAATAGATTGGAAATGAACAAAGGATTCTACTTTCACTTCCTCACATCTTTCAAAGTTTATGGAAATTGAACAAAAAGTTAGTAGGCATATCAATTATAAATATGAAAAATGTTTTATATCCTGACAGTCTCTGCAAGGTTACTGACACTAGTCACGAATCCCTGCATCAGTACAGAATATCTCAATTCAGAAGGCAGATCATGGGAATTAAATGATCATGTATGACATCATGGTTTGGGTGTATCTAAGAAGAAAACACAGAGCACAAATTCCCATAACAAGTTAATAAATAGAGAGCCTAAGAGTGAAACTAAGGCAATGATTTTGAAATTGAAAGCATGATTTCTATTCACTAACACGTTTTACCGGCATGGACCGTAATTAAAACAATAAGCATCTCTACAAATAATATTGTGAGTTTATTGTAGCAAATATGAAAAGCACATTTAGAAACGTAATTTTATAATAGATATCATACTGGTGAAAATGGATTGTTTAAAAGAAAAACAATGCTTGTAGATATTACCTGTAATGTTACTACACAACTTGCTTCTTTTGCCAATAGGAAAATTCAGACTTATAATTATTACATAATATTCTGGATCTTAGAATAACTCAGTGGTAGAGCCATCTACGATATGATATTCCAACTTACCAAGAGCCATTCAAGACCAATAATATTTTATAATGCAGGATTTATTAGTGCTGCATTTTATCTCCGTACTTTCTGAAATACAAAACAGTTTCCAAAATGTGGTATGCATGTGAAATTTGTACTGGCATTCAAAGGGATTAATGTAAAGCAAAACCATGTGAACATATATGCATTTTCTCTTTTCAATAAGTAGGAATTATTCTTCATTAAAATAAACATATGTATTAAAAATACTTCATAGAGAGTTGAGAATACAGCTAGCTCATTGAAGAGTGTTCACTGAGTGTACACACAGCCTTAGGTTTGATCTTCAACACCATAAAATATAAATGCATGTGCTAATACATATGAATTTTAAAGATATTATTTCTTCAAAATGAATTGCAAACAATTACATATCTTAAAAAGCAGTACAGTTGCCAAAATAGAATAAAGAACAATCTGTGACTGTCAACATGCATTCATTTGGGCAATGGGGCCTGTCTAGCATAGTGTTTGGCAGCTCTCTCTGCCTGTTGAAAATGTGTTCAGGAAACAGGAAACTATACCATACTTATCTCAGGAAAGTATTTTATTGCTACTGGCAGTATAGTCAAAAGTTTTGAAACTCTGCTCATTATGGGAAGAAAGAGCTTAACAAGCACACATGAAATATTGTCCCTTCTCTAACCAGCTCCTTTTTCTGGGTTTAGAGAGTTAATGAAACATTTAACACAAACAGCCTAACTATCCAAGCATATAATAGTCAGATACATTCATCACATGAAATCCCTGACCACAGGGATGAGACAGAACTATTTTACAAATTGGAATGGATTTGACTATTTCTTGTAAGCCAAGCCTCACAAAGCCTAAGCCTTGTTAGGGGTTACATAATAAATTTGTCCCTTATCTTGAAGTTTTCCAAACATTTTGTTCTCTCTCAAGAAACTATTTTTGTCCTTCGGTGGTAAATCTGAAAATCCAGAGTACAAGGTAGCTAAGTTTTAACTAGGTTGGGAAAGTTGATTCTCGCCTAAGTAAGAAGAAATAGTTTAATAACAACATTTGAGAATATGAATGTAAATGAATACATGAATGAGTAAATGATCAAAGGTGAAATGTTAGTAGGTGATCTAAAACTAATCATGGTGTTTTGGGGTTCTTCTTATCCCCAAAAAAAAGCCAGAAAATAAGAGTTCTTATAGATTTGCAAAACCATAAAGAAAACTTTATTCAGGGAAAAGAGAAAATATTTTTTCAAAGGCTTACAGTGTCAAGGCTGACAATAAGCCACATGAGTGGGGGTACGCAATGACTGCAGGTCGTGACCTGGCATCTCATTTTAATGGGACCTAAAGGAAGGAGTGGCTGGTTAATAAAGGGTGTAGTGAGAGAGGTTCTCTGTTGTGACTGATATATTAGGTCATATACTCATTTTTCTTACTGCACATGTCCCTTCCCATAATGCATCTGATATTAATCACATCTATGCCTAAAATGAATAGGCATAAATGATAAATAAGGGATTGTCCCATAAAGTTCATTTTGCCTTACATAATTTGCTTTACTGTATATATACCCCAAACTAGTTCAAGGTGGTTTGGGCTTTCTTTTCTTCCTACAGAATACATTGGGAAAGTGTATGAATAGCTGTCTAAATCTGATTGCTATTAGGGAGGAGAAACACTATTCTTCTATGAGAGGTGTCCTGGAGACCAGATGCAGATGGGCATCCAAGGTGGTTCAGATATTGTCAGGTGCTTTGTGAGGAGTGGGATGTGTGTGCATAGTATGTGCATGTACAGGAGCTAGGCTGCCTGGTGCATTATTAGCAGAGAGAGGAGTGTGTGAAACTCAAGCTATGCAGAGGTCCAGGTTACTGAACTATTCCTGAAGCTTGTTTGCCTCAGGGGTATCAACTAAGATCATGCAGTGTAAGTGACTTGAGGATCCAATCTCTCTGAACGCTTAGCGATCACAGGTAATTACACAGAACTATGGGATGGCCACCAGGATCCTTTTCTGACTCCACTTCTCCAACATGATTCTCTTAACTATGAAATTCTTCTCATCCCCTGGTATTTATAGCCATAATTTTGATAGGGCTGATAAACCAGGAAAAGCCAGGAAATTTCCATTAGGAGTTGGGGTTCAGGGAGTTATAGAAATCTTAAACTTTCCCTTGCAGATAATTGATATATAAAATGAAAAGCGAGAAAAAATGTAACTGGACTTCAGGTCACTAGTGGGGGCACCTGAAAACTTGATTTGTAAAGTTATTTCTGCCCACAGCTTTGTAGGTAGTCTGAAACGAAGCAAGTAATATCTCTCGGCTTCAGCTCTTTTGTCTGTGAAATTGGGATATCAATTTTGTCATCTGAAGGATTGTTTGAGAAGGAAATGAAATTTTATTTTTAAGAATGAACTTGAACACAGCTAAATACTTGACAAACCTAAGTTATCAAACTCCAGGCAAGGAGCAGAAAGTGCCAGCTGAAACCAGTAGAAATGAGTACTGGATGATTATATTAAAATAAAACTTGAAATTTCTGCAGCCAGAAATACAAGTAGAATTATTGCAAAATATTCTCCCTAGGCAAAATTCAGACCTGTTCTAAATGTATTTCTGCCTGACAGTGACCATGGAACAGTGTTTGGGGAATTAGTGATTCTGGTTTTATTTTAGTGTGACTAACTAAATATTTAAATGAAAAATAAAAGACAGATCATACCCTATGATAATAGAGATTATTTATGTATTGCCATTTGAGATACTCAGTCAAATGATGGAATGTTATATTCTGTTATGCACTGCGTGGGGGCACAGGATAGGGCTTCCTACATCCACCTTACACTTCTGTCTTCATGCCCTTTATGTAAA
>NW_008353490.1:541232-557046 GCF_000622305.1 Nannospalax galili | reverse complement strand
TATATATATATGTAATTTGAGTTACTTTGTAATAATACTGAGAGAAAATATCAGTATGTAAAACAGGAATTTGGAAATTAGAGGTAAAAATTAAATCAGTGATTGGTATTATGATGAGAAGAGACTGAATCTGGGTAAAAGACATAGAGATCATTGCATGCTTGTGCCAATGGGAAACACCACATCCTGCTGCTTCCCTCCTGCTCCCACCATCCCTGTGCCTTCTCTTCCCACCTCCTTCCCTCCCTTCTGCCTTTTGCTCTTACTTCTGTCATCCTCAGTTTATGTTTCTTTTCTTTCCCCTCGATCACCTTCCTTTCCTGTTCACACCGTATTGCTTTGTTTCTGGTTCCGTCCACTCCTCTCTGTCCACCTCTCCATAATTTGTCACTCCTCTTCTCCTTACCTCCCTCTTTTGACTTTTTGACATTTCTTTTTTGTTTATATTCTTCATTTTTCCCATTTTCATTTTTTTCAGATTTATTTTTAATTCAAATGCATTTAACTATAAAATATTTTTCCAATAACAGAAAAGATTTTGACATTCATATGTAAAATTTTATTTTTTAAATTAAAAATGGGGCTGGAGAGATTGCTCAGTTGTTAGGAATACCGGTTTCACTTACAGAAAACATGGGTTTGATTCCTAGCACCCACATGATGACTAACAATCATCTGTAACTCCAGTTCCAGGGCATCTGATGCCAACTTCTGGTCTCCACAGATATTGCACGCATGGATGCAGTTATAAACATGAAGGCAAAATACACACACAAAATTGAAAAATTAAAAAATAAATAAAAATAAAGAATAACAAACTGATTTTGTTTCATTTCTTCACACTCTTTTGCAGACCATTGGTCCCATATCCCTGAAGCTTCCTTCAATTCTTCCATGTAATCCCATGCTGATCTCAAGAAAAATGGCTGAGGACAGGAAGCAGCAGGAACCCCATCTTCTAACATTCCAAATCATTTCCACTCCAAGGAATTAGAGGAGCATTCTGCAAATCCAAGATCTACACAGAGGAGACTGAGCAGAATGAGGTAACATGGCAGAAATGGCAAACAACAATGTGTGTATGTGTCCACTTCTGCACACACTTATGTATGCAGTGTGTATGTGCATGTGCATTTGTGCACAAGCATACATGCTTATCTTAAACTTTGACATAATACATTCAAATATTCATAATTAACAGTATATAGTAAGATGCACAAGTGGTATTTTCATATGTAGGTATGTATTGTGAAATGATTGCCACCATTGAGTGGATTAACATGCTTATTACCTCACTAATTAGGTATTGTTTTTCTTGTGTGTGGTGACCATTCTTAAGTTCTATACCCTTTGCCAATTTCAAGTATATAATACACACACTATTATCAACTATAGTCCCTCAGACTCAGTTTCCTGAACCAAAGTGTACTCTGGTGCTGCTTCCACTCTTAACAGTGACACAGATTTCACCACTCAGCGTCAGCTGCCTGGACAGCTTTTACAGTAACATATAAACAAGCAAAGTTATCTACTTAAAATAGCATAAAATATAGATGGATTTCTATATATTAAAATAGGTAAATGTATTTGAGTACTGAATGAAATAAAGCTTATATGAAGACAAATATTTATTTTATGCTGAAATATCAGGTTTATGAATGTAGGAAAACAAAAAAACCAGCCCAGTGAGATAATCCAGATTTATACTAAAAAGGGTATATTTGCCTCTATCACGTAAAAGTAAGCATATGCATGTATATTTTAAAATTATGCATTTAATAATGCATCAAAAAGTTAAAGCATTTTATAATACAAATAATTGACTTTTGTTGCATTTTAAAGTAAAGTTTCCTCCAAGATGTTCATCAGTTTGAACACTTGATTCATGGCTGGTGGTGCTGATTTCGATCGTCCTGGAGTCCTTAGGAAGTACAGTAACACAAGAGCAAGTCTGTGGAGACAGTACTGAGGCTGTATAGCTTGGCCCTGCTACCAGCCTCCTCTGTGCTCCCTGCAGTGGGTCAATATGAAGGACCCAGGAATTGCTCTAGGCGCCTACTGTCCTGGACTGCACGTCTTCATGCCTTCTCTGTCATAATGAACTGTATCTCTCAAATTATAAGGTAAAATAAACTATTTTTTGAGTTAGCTCATGTCAGGTATTTTGTTTTAAAGAAATGAAAAAAGTAACTAATACATCCTTACACTGTAATGAGAGGTAAAGAGTGTATGTCCAGTATGGAGTCTATAAGCATAACTGAAAAGTATTAGGAAAGCATGCCATCAAAGCAAATGAAACTTCAGAGTAAAATAATTATATTCATACTGTCTCTCTTCCTGAGTCATGCATAATAATTCGCAAACTACAATATTTAAGTTAAAAATATGTAAAACAATTACAATTCTCTATAACTCTCTGAGTTATAAAATACAATGATATATTTTAGGAAACATGTAAATGAAGGAAATTAGTTTCAAAAAAATTGACCATTATAAAATTGTACTTGAGATTTTTGAAACCCAAAACTAGAATCTACAAAGAAGATAAAGACAGTAGGTCATATGTGCCTGTTGGTGACTGTCATGTGCCTAAAATGTCACACAATTCTTGCCATGTATCCTAAACATTTTTCCAAAACCACTAAATGATGTCAAGAATGATCACTAATCCTGAGAACCTGAGTTTGATCTCTAGGTCCCACATAGTAGGAAAGAAACAATGACTGAAAGTTGTCCCCTGCTTTACACAGGTACACAAAGGCAAGATGCATGCACATACACACACACACACACACACACATTAGTAAATAAAAATGTGAAGCTACTTAAAATGCTATTTTGGTGTATTATATTATATTTAATTTATTTTGACTTTCAATAAAGTTTTAATTTATATTATCCTAAAATGAATAGTCTCTTCTAAGCACTCAATTTCAAATCAAAGATACTATGGCCTTAGTATTTTACTCTACAGCATATGAAGGTCAATGTTTGATCTATATACATAGGATAGATGGTGAACAATAAACATACATTTCCAACATGATCATTAGAGGCAGGGAAGGTAGAGAACAGGAACCAAGCCATTTATAGGTACAAATGTAATGAGTTCTAGTGCTCTATGTCAAAAGACAGTGGCTGCATTTGACCAATTGTGGAACTTTGTAAATTTCTCCATCTGTTGCACAAAGAAGCTTCTTTGATGAGTGGTAAGAGGTACACTTGTCTGTAATTATAAGGATGGAAATTTAGAAACAGTAAAAAGTTTCGTTGGTCTAGGCATATGACAAAAGGTTTTTCTCTAGTATTTATGTCTTCTCTAGCTATGTGGGGTTGGATATGTTTAAGGAACCAAACGTGTTCTTTCCCATTGAGTGGGCCTTAATTCAATGAGACAGCTGTTGATTACCATCAAGATAAAAGTGTGTCTAGTGTACCATGGATTATTTGCTAAGCTGGTCATTTTTGTAGAATTTACAGCTAGATGGAACTATTGATTGATATTCTCCCTTGGCAGTCTACCTAGTATCATTTGATACCAAGGGAGCTCGTCTTCAAGGGGAGGCTTCCAGATCAGTTCCAGTTCAATTACTTCAAGTCCTATGTTCAAAGCATGTGCAGTCTTCAGCAATAGGGTCATACCTTCAAGTTCTGCAAAGACTGTACCAATATCCTTTGTTATTTTAAGCATCTCTTGAACTACCCTGAGAAACAACTCAAGGGGAATTTACCTCTGCCTGGCACTCTGTCATTTGTTACATTGTATTCAGGTATATATAATGCATACTGTCTGTCTTTCATCTATTCATCATCTATCTATCCATCATCTATCTATCATCTATCTATTTATCTACCTATCATCTATCTATCATCTATATCTATATGTTAATGTGTAGTTTTCAATAGGTATTTGAACTAGTACATTTGCCTATAATTTTTCAGACCACCTCCTATATAGCCTTATTCTACACTGAGTTAAAATTTCCCATTTTCCATATTTCCCCTTTGGTAACACCTGTCTCCTACTCCCCCCCCCCATGTCTGTGAGGTGCCTAGACCTAAGTGACACATCTACAATGCAACGTCTAAACCTATGACTCCTGAAATATAATGTAACAGGGGATGAAAAGAATGTTAATGCACTTCTCAACTCTCACCAGCAAAGTTCCTCATGCAACAGATGGTGATTAACCCAGAAAGCCACAACTAGCTAAAGTACAGAGAATGAGAGTGCAGAGTGCTTGTCCCTGAAGAGGGCTCATATCGAAACTGTCACCCAAGGCTATGGGAACATTATGGAAGAGGGGGCAGAATGACTGTAAGATTAGAGGTGTTTGATGACCAGGAGGAAAGGTAATTTTCTAGACAGCTGGGAAGTTGCTCATATGAACTTACAGAAATCATAACAGCATGGGCAAGACACCTGCAAGCACAGGCAGGACAAAATTCCTGCAAAGAAGTGATGAAATGGCTAAGAAATCTCAACCTTAACTGAGGAACTATTGGCAACAGATACCTACTGGGAGAAGGAGAGTTTGCTTTCTTTAAGGGTGTGACAGTAGACAGGCTAACCAGGTTCCAGATGATGGAACATACCCACACACACCAAAGGATATTTAGGGACACAAACTTGACTCAATTTCTCTCTCTCTCTCTCTCTCTCTCTCTCTCTCTCTCTCTCTCTCTCCTCTCCCCCTCGCCCCTTTCTCTCTCTCTTATATGCCAGAGTCAAGCTCCAGCTGAGTCCGGGGCCTGAAGGGGTGAAGGTAACAGTGGCGGCAGAAATGACTGTACCAGAAACCACAGTTACAGTTCTACTAGAGGCTGTTGATTGACCAGCTCAGGAGAGGTCAGCCCCAATAGCTTTTTTCTTTTTCCTGAAAAAACAGCCTTCTACAACCTTTATTTATAATTAGAACACTTACAACAGTAGTAAAGCATCAGACCGTAAATCAAGCCATTGTTGTTGCGCGTGGTGGGTTGGTTTCGTGCGCTGCTGCGCAGGTCTCTGGCTCTCCACTGCTGCTGGGTGACGGCTCTGCAGATCGGCGGTCCCTGGCGGCGAGTGCAGGCTCCACAGGGGGCTGCAAGCTGCTGGGTGGGCTGCGCCAATCTGCAGGGGGCTCTGAGCCAAGCTGCGGGACGCTCCCTCTGTGCACGCAGTCCCTTGGCCACCGGACCACGAGGGCGGGGGAGGAACGGTGAATGCAGGATCTTTGCGAGTGAATGTTGACGGAAGGACAGCCCCCTCCGGGAAGACTGAATCACAGGCTGGTTCCAGGCGCAGTGAAACACAGGATACAGCTCCAGTCAGGTTCAGTGATACAGCTTCGCTTTATTGGGGTGAAACCAGAAGATTTATAGTGTGGAAGCAGTAGCAAAAGCCTCAGTTGATAGGTGCTCCTAGGATGCTTATTTTACATGTGGCAGTGGGCTTCTATCAGGTTGTCAGACAGTGCCTGATTATCACATAGGAAAACCTGGTAGTTTCTATGCCAGAGGTCATGTATCTGTGGCAGCCACTTCAAAGGTGAGTCAGGAAGAGAGTAGAAGGCGCCCTGGTGGAAAGAGGAGTCTCTACATCAAACGCCGAGCCCCTTAGGCTATCCCAACATGGAGAGACTGCAACTCAAACAGCAGGGGTCCCCAACAAACCATGAGTTTACACAATACTTCTCAGTGTACAATATTTTTCAATAATCACAGTAAAAGGAAAGTACAAAGTTCAGTGATTAATTAACGCTTTCTTAACATAGCCAAGCAATGCCTATTGTTTTCTTTATAGCCTTACAGTTTCTATTTTACCTTAGAAGTGTAAGTCAGCCTGTCCCCATTTTCCCTTTAATTCTTTGAATTTAATATTTACAGGTTGGCATGTACATTTGAGAAAATTACTTTTCTCATGAGAATGGGAATAACCAACTCTTTTTATTTATTGTCTATCCAATTTTCCAGTTTATCTTTTTCCCCCTGCCTTTTACTATCTCTTTCTGAACATTTTTTATTCTTTGAGTCATATGATTATTTTCTCTATTTCAATATCCTTTATTATTTTGTTTCCATTTATCTTTAAGGGCTTTTTTGAATCGCTTTTAGTCTTTGTACAAAAATAGGCAATTTTTTCTTCAGAGGTCATGCACCACCAGCTTTTTACTGATCTAGCTAATCTTTCTAGCCAAGAGGGAGTTTCCCTAAGCCAAGTAGTTTTTCCAAACTTTAGTTTCAATAGTTCTTCGTTTAGGGCTAAAATCATAAACTCCTGTAAAAGGCAGCAGGGCATCCAGAGATTGCATGCTATCTTTTCCTTTTGGGCGAAACCAAGCCTTTTTATTAATCACAAATTTAATCTGTGCTGCCATCCTGTACTCTGGTTTATAGTCTGTATTTACTTATTCCAGATCTCTCAATACTTCAGCCCATTTTTCCCTTATAAGGCAATCATCATATGTGTCATTAGGCTTTCCCACTATGAATTCAGAATTTACTTTAAAGTATTTTAAATTGGGTTTTGTTTCAGTAACAATAATTCTAAAGGCAGAGATTTCCCCAATTTAGTTTCCCATTACATCATCAGAGTTGGTTATCAGAATACTTAGAGGAGGTTATACAAATTACAAAAACCAGGAGTAATTGGGGAAGGGATTTCCACCAAAAGAGCAGCAGCCATCAGCTTTCAGCTAAAACTTTGTCAAACAGCCCTACATCAGAGTACATAAAATGTGGAGGGAGGCAATAACAGTGGTGTAGTTATGGGATGGAGTCTAAATATAGCTTAAATGCATTGTATGAATTTTGAAGAAAATGCAAGGAAGGAAAAGCTAGTGAAAAAAAAAAACAGTGACTCTAGTTCAGTATAATCTATCATACATTCTACAAATTACTAGAAGAGCTCAAACTTCTAAATATAAATAAGGAGATGTAAATGTTAATTATCTTTATCTTGTCAGTACACACTATACATGCAATATACCATATACATTATATATACAACATACAATATATGTACAATATACCACACTGAATCAATAATCATGGTCAATAATGTGATAATAGAATTTGTAACAAATTTTGACGTAGGAATGAAAATCACTTTCATTGTTTCAAAACATGCATGTATTATGCTATCAAGCTGTAATTCATAAATATGTACTATTAATATCAAAACAAAACTAAGGAAAAGTCTTAGGCATGGAGGTATATAGCTATTTTATATATAATACAAAATTAGAAAGAGCCAGATGTCTTTCAAAAGTTAAATTGCTGGAAAGATTAAACAATGAATGATCATATTTAAACACACTCGTGTGTGTGTTTGTGTGTGTGTATTTATATATACATATTTATTGCTTGAATATATAATTTTACTATGGAGTACTACTTGGCACTAAAAAAGACACATTTTTATATTCCCAAACATGCGTCTCCTGATAGTTAATAATGAAAAATTAGTTCCTGAGAATTACCTGATTTGAAATTGCATTTAAATATTATTCTTAAAGTTATAAAATGATGAAAACAAAGAGCACACTTGCATTGCCTGCGGGTATCTAGGGTGAGGGTAAGGGGTGAGGCAGAAGATACAACTGTTAAAGTGCAGTATGAAGCTGTCCGCCATGGTGGAATGTCTTGATTGGACAGTTCCAGTATCACTGAGCTGGTGGTATCACTGCACTACTTTCCATTTGTGACAGGAAGGTGGGCTAGGAGAATAGAGGATTTCTGTGTATTGTGTTGGCTCTTATGTATGCACACAGATTTGCAATTGTCCAAAATTATTTTTGTAAAGATTAATTCAGTAATAGTGAATATACATATCTTGTGAAACACCAGTTTGGTAAAGAAACCCATGTTATAAAAGCATAGAAAACACTTATCTTCCATGTTTACCTTTGCTAAGATGTCAAGTTTCTCACAAATGAAATGAGAGGTTAAGCAATAAAATATTGCACTTCACTGTTTATCTAAAGTATGTCTCGTGTTCACTTTGGTTTCAGCATAAAATTGAAAAGTGTGAATTTTTAATGGCCTAGTGTTCTTACTTAGATAGTTTAATGGAAGATATATATGTATATATATGAGAATTAGAATTTCATACATGGGTCAAGTGTGTTTCATCATATCCACTCCTCTCCCCACCTCTATCTCCTCAAATTTCCCCACCAAATCCCTGTCTCAGATTCATGTCCTGTCCTCATCCTCTCTAAGTATTATTGTGACATATATGTAGATGATAGGTAGATAGATGATAGATAGATAGATATAATCTTCTGATTCCAGTTAGAATTAGCTGTTTGTACTTGGCTGTAGGGTTGACCACTTAAGCATGGGAGGCCTACATATGAGGTAGCTTCTCTCTGAAGAAAACTGACTCTCTCCTTTGACTGCCTATAGTTTGTTCAACTAGAAACTGTGTGAGCTGTTTATTATTTCTGATATGCTAATACTTTTTCATACGTTTAAAAAGCAAAGCACTAAAGAAGCTGATGATTTTATGTTTTTTCACCCAGTTCTATTTTATTATTTCTTCACATGGGCTAAAATCAAAATGTTGTAATTGATATTCTTTGCACTGACTCTTTAATATCATACTTTTTAGAAACACTTGGCAATTTAATGAAGTCATTTGTTCAAGCAGATTCTCAGCAACTGCTCTGCTCCTCACGAATAAATTAGGCATTTTAAAAATGCTTCAACAGTTTCACCAGGTGGATCATCAGAACCTTAGAGAAACTAATTAATAAAAAATATGTCAAAGAACATAACTTTTGTACAAAGTGATCTGTAAGTTGCAAATAAAGATTTATGCTTGGGTTTTTAAATTAACTGGTAGACCCTAGGGCTAAATTAGTTAGTTGGTAACTATAATACTGAAAAATTATACGCAATACAAATTAAAGGATAGTGATAATTTGTGGAATGCTGACCTATAAACCAAGAACCAGGGTGGTTGCTCCATATATAATATCTAATTCAATCATTGAAACTCATCTCTTCCTTCCCAGTAAAAATAACAGGTATATTGAGATTAACATAAAAGTTGAATTACAATATCAAAATGACCTCCTCAGCTCATTTACTTTTCATTCTAATGTCTATCCTTACCTTAAAACTGGTAGAAAAAGGTCCTTTGCAAAGTAAGATGAATTTAGGCTGTTTATTTCTATCAATGGTAAGTGTTAATTCATGTAAGTACTTATTTCTGAAAACTTGCATTCTTAACTTTATTCCAGAATGAATGTTTATGACAATTTCATTGGATGACATGGCTATTTGATTGAGAAACATTAAGTGACTACTTTGTTAGAAAATATTTCTGATGCAGTAGAGAGTGTGTAATAATTTTTAAAATAGTCATTATTTGAAGGTATTTTTCAAGCACTAAGGGAGAAAAGCAATCAATAGTCCTACCCAGCTATAATGCCTGTGAATGACAACAGTGAACCAGCATGGTAAAATATCTCTAATGCTGCAATATTGGCACTTTTATTTTGGGGACACCAACTGTTTTCTAATTGGACTTAAGGCCCAGTAATTTGGAGAAAACCCATACCTGATAAACCCAGATAAATTCCTGTGACTAGGGAGATCATAGACCCTAGAGGAGAAGGTTTTATTGGCCCTTTCCTAAAACAACGTAATTTATAACTATATTCTAAATGGCTGTTCTTATACCTACAAATAAGTGTAGCTCTCATCACTCATCAAAGAATCTTCTCTTTTCTAACATATGGAGACTATTCCAGGGTTTCACAACTGGTCAAAATGCAGAAGCTAAGTATTCTTGGGGTTCTCAGCTCTCTTTGAAACATCTAAAAATGCAACACTTACAGCTAAGGCTAAGGGGGCATCGTTTTAGAAAGGGCAGAAAAAAATAAGATCCAGAAGATAAGGACATTTCTGCTAGACAGTGTCTTCTAGAAATGGCCAGAAAGCTGCACCCATGAAATCTCAGTAATATGGTTGTCTAAACAAGACCTGCATAGTGGCAATAGCAGTGGACATGCCAGCACGGATAAGATAAATTTTCTAAAGCCCCACCTCTGGATGAAGAGCTACAGGTAATCAGTGGCTGCTGAAGAAGGGAGAATCATTTTTCTCCAAGAAAAAGCTTGCTGGGTAGGTTTCCTATCCCAGGCGGTCAGCCCTGGGAGAAATATATATGGTTATAGTCATGAAATTGAGAGGGAGTGGGGGCATGTGAGAAAAGCTGGAGTTGGAGATGGAGAGGTTGAATTAGAAAGGATGTAAATTCGGTGCTCATATATGAAATTCTTTAAAAATTTAAAAATCACAGTGTAGTTTTAAGATTTCTGAATATGCTATACAGAAAGGAACCCAACCTTGTGAGCTGCCTAACATACTGTAGCCTACTTTCACACAAAGAAACTTAACAGAGCTGTTGCTGTCTCTTCTTATCCCATATTTGTCATACATTCTGAGGTACACTTCTCAAAGTCCAATGAGATATTGTAAGAATAACTGGCTTGGAGGTATAAGACTGAAATTTGATATTTGGAGAAAATATACTAAAATGTTTTTGAGGGAAAGGAGTGTAGAACCAACCATGGACCTAAAATCAACAGAATTACAGGCTCAAAAAATGCAACTTTGTGGTGGAAGAAAATAGATTTATTCAACTTAAAATTTCAAAGACTTCCATTCATTTTGTATGACCTTTGGGGGTAACATCTTAGCTGGCTTTAATTTGGTACTTTCCAGATATCTCTCACACTCACTGTGAAATTTCACCTCATTATAATTTTTTTCATTTTCATGTCCTATCTGACACATGATTTGTTGTGATTAATTTGGCATAGAAACGGGTTAGTTGATAAAAATGATGGAAGAACTGCAGTGATGAAGGAAAATAATAATGTAAAACTTTAAAGAAAATGTTAAAAGGACTAGGAGTGCATGTGAAAGACCTTGTTCTAAAATCTAGAGTGCCCTTCTTTGTTTCTTCTATGCTGGTTCTAAATTGAGCATAGAATTTTTCTATAGACATGGGTAATGTTTCCATGGATTTTGATTTTTGAATGGAAAATAGTAAATATTTCTACCTTTCTCCTCACTTCAAAGGCCAGCGGTTGGGCAGAAGAGATGGTTCAGTGGTTTCGAGTGAGTTTAAACATATGAATAAGATGTCTTTGGCTTTATGTTTTTCTCTCACTATGTTGTGAAATTGAGCCAAATTTAACTATAATTCATACGAAATTCTCAATGTTGTTTGTTGTATTTGTTTTGAGTTACTTTGATGTAACATCCAGTGTCATGTTTCACAGATGAAGCTAAGCGGTATCAATCATTGAGTTTCCTGAGTGCTGTAATGATGTCATATTTTCTCATTACACTGGAAAAGCAACTTAAAGTCATGTAATAAAAATGAACTTATTAAGTTTTTATGACAACCACATCAGGGAGGCATGAAATATGATAACAGGTACCAGGACTGTGAAATGCAGGTGGGACACATTCGCAAGTCTGACCTCAGTGTGGTATGCTCAATAGAAAATAGACAAAGTTGGGTAACTTTTGAACTCTAATGGCATGATATGTGGATGAACTCTGTTCTCGAGGTGGTGGATCTCACTGTATTAATAAAACAGAAATGACTGGCGAAATGGGCCATTTTCTCCTGCAGTTGTGGAAATTCAGATTCACTGCCAAGTGTTTTTTCACACACACACACACACACACACACACACACACACACTCACCATGCACATGCACATACGGTGTGTGTCTACCACTTGTGAGCTCTAAATTGAAGGAGAAAGATAAATAAACATGATGTGAGATGACAAGTAATATATTGAGACTGTAGAATAAAGAGGACTGACTCAAAGCTCCCAAGTTTCACAAATGCTTTCTGGCTTTAAAAATTAATAGTGGTCTTCACAAAGCTTCAGAATATACAATTATGCATGAAAATCTTGCACTGAGTAATAGCCCAGTCATTTTTGGTATGTCTGACTAAGTAGCTTGACTGATTATATTGGACTTGGGGAGTAAAAATGAAATTCACAGGGAAGGAAAGCAGTGCATGTGATAAGAGCTCAGGATCAATGCACATTGTAATATGTGACTTTATTTTATATTTTATATATCCTGTAGATCTTCCACCTTATGAAAAATACATCCCTTAAGTATATTGAGGAAGATGGGAATAGTCTGATAAATCAATTCTAATATAGAAATTAATTGAATTAAGTTTGTGAAATTATTTTACAGGAAGTGAAAATAACAGAAAAATTAAATTTGAAAATCTAGGGTATACAGAAAGAGAATGATACACACATGAAATTCTTGAGAAGGTTCAAAATCTTATTTTGTTATAAGTACTGTGGTTAAGCATGCACCCTTTGTAAACTACATTTGTCTTTTAGAGGCCACAAATATCAGTTACATGTGAATATGACTTAAAATAGCAAAGATGTGTTTAATATGTGATGTGATATGGATATATGGATGAAAGAAAATAGCATCTTAAGTTTAAGTATCTTCCTATAAGTTGTGGAAATTATAAAGAATATGAACTTTAGCATCTTTACTACTCATTTGGTGGGTATATATTCATATTCATGTATATGAGATGCCTAGTCCTGGAACAGTACTAAAACTAAGTGTCAGGAGTTAAAATTTACATTTTAGAGATAAACATTTTGAAACTACTAAAATGAAATTCATAGAAGTAGTTAATTTAGTTTTAAATCAAATGTCCTCAAGGTAATCATATCTTCTAGAAAAAAAATAAGAAACACATTTCAAAATAAAAATTAATCATAGGATTAATTAATTGCATCTATTAGAAATCATTAAGCATACAAAGTAAATGCAGGTTTTATAAATCCTCCAGTGATATACAAGAAATAGAAGTTAAGATTAAGTAAGCCTCACCCTTTTCCTCTAAGAAGTCACAGAGAGCGCATGAAACTATTAGCTTGTTTATCATAAACTCACAATGGCACAGTCATTGGAGACTATTAATATATCTGGTAATTTACAACAATGTGAATTTTGAAAGAGAAATGAAGGTTAATAACTAGATAATACTGAGTAGTAAAAATAAACCCCAAAGACATCACACAAAAGAATATTGCTGTAGAGGTTAAGAAAGTAGATAATATTTGATTTCAAGTTTCTTTGTTGGGGAACAGTCCAACATGACTCTTTCATAACAAATCTGAAAAATGGATACCTATCACAATAAGCAAGAACTAGAGAATTCATGTCTCACAAACACTAAAGCAAAAAAGAGTAATTTGTATCATAGAATGACCTAAGAATGTCATAAAACAAGTATCCAAAGTGAAACAGGAGCTCTGAGATGTTAAAAACATAGTTGGCCAGTCATGGTGGTGCACACCTTTAATCCCAGCACTTTGGAGGCAGGGGCAGGTGGATCTCAAAAATACCAATACATATATATATATATATATATATACTTGATACAAGAGAGCACTTGAATCATGCCTGACTCAGCCTCCTAAGAAATGGAAGCCACCTAAGTGTCCCTCAACTGACAAGTGCATAATGAAAATGTAGTGAATTTACACAATGGAGTTCTACTGAATGGTAAAGAAAGATGAAATCATGAAATTTGCAGGTAAATGGATGGAATTAGAAAATGTTATACTAAGTGAAGTAACACAGACTCAGACAACAATGTGTCTTCTCCCTCACTTGAGGATTGTAGCACCAAATCATTATTTGTGAGTATATCCTGAGGTAATTGCAGGAGCCAGGAAAATGGAAAGGAATCAGGGAGATAAAACGAAAGAAGCAGCCTGAGAGAAAAGAAATGGGAGAAATGGGTAACATGAGGGTATTTAAATGGGAGGGGAAGAAGGACGCTTATACAAGAATGAATGGAGGGTAAGTAGAAGGAAGTCAACAAAGCGGGGACCATAAGAGACAAGTATTATCAAGGGTGAAATCAGGAAAATGGGGGTACTGTAACTAGGGAGGGACAAAGAAGGGTTAGATAGGAAGAGAGAGAGGAAAAATAAATAATTATTAGCTGATGTGAAAAAGCAGGGGAATGTATTAGTTCAAAAGTCTATTGCAAAAATACAGTATCTCTACATGTATACATGTTTATAGCTGAAGGCTCTATAGCAAGAAACTGTGCCAGATAGGAGAAACTTACCATTAAGTTGTTGGCCAGGGTAGTCCAAGAGACTCCCAAAATTACACAGGCTTTTTTATTGCCACAGTCCTTGATTGCCTCCCAGAACTTGAAGGTAAGACCTGTTGCTGAAGGCAGGGCATACTTTGCTCATAACACATATTTTGGTCACAACACATGGAGCAAAGGAACTAGACTTTGCCTGGAAGCCACCTTGCTGAAGACTAGCTGTCAGAGTTTTGGAGAACACTATACAAGGTGCTAAGGGAGAACATCAATCAACTGATGGTCCAACTTCAGATTTATGTTCTAATAACCACAACAATGACCATTACAGCAAACTATATTGGGTCAATAGTGGCACTTTTATACTGGGGTTAATCAACAGGAACATAACTGAGCTTAAAAATCATTCAGTGGGAAGGAATTCTTGTGTGGTATTGTGAACAGCCAAATACACATCAATGGAGAGGTCACAGATCTTAGAGAAAACCTTCAAGGGATTGTCACATCCCCCAGCAAATGTAATTTCTTACTATATGCTAAATATGGAACCTTATATTTGCAGACAAATATTCAGGTCACCACACTCATCAAAGAAGCTTCTTTAGCATCAGATGGAGACTATTACAGAGTTCCGTGACTGATCACACATAAGAGATTAACTGTCTGTGAAGTGCTCAACACAAAGTAACACATCTACAATCGAACTCTACACTTAAGACTCACAGAATATAGTAGAACAAGGAGTAGAGATAATACTAGTACATCTCACAATTCTCATCTGTGAAGCTCCCTCTTGCAACAGAGAGCAATGATTACAAAAGGCCAAAACTGGGAAAAATGTCAAGAATAAGAATGTGCAGAGTGTGAGCCCTTGAACAGGACTCCTATATTAAACCTCACCTACCCAAAATTCAGGGAACATTGTGGAAGAGGGGGTGGAATGACTGTAAAAGCCAAGTGAGGAGGTGCATGATCATATGAAAACAAAGTCTTACATGCTTCTGGGACCTTGCTCATATGAACCTACAGCAATGGTATCAGCATATACATGTCCCATGAAAACTCAGGCAGACAAAATCCAAGCATAGAACTGGGGAAATGGACCCCAATCTTAACTGAAGAACTGTTGGCAGCTGATTACTGTGGGGTGAGAGAGAGCTGATCTTTCTTAAGGGAGTGACTCTAGACAGGCAGACTAGATACCAATTGGTGAACTTGCACTGAGAGACATCTAGGTATATTAACTTGACTTTTTGAACTTAATATAAATGACAGAATGCATGAAATTGGTGGGGGAGCTAGGAGAGGGTACATATGGGGGGTATAAATATAAGTAAGGTATTCTGTATTAAATGCACAAAAATTAAATAAAAATGTAAAAAAAATAAATCAGAGCACTACAACTTAAGCCAAAAACAACAGGTAACACTTTTAATTACAATGATAAATGTTAATACATATTCTTTTTTTTCTAAAGTTATATTTCAATTAGATGCATATATTTAAAAGTAATGAGATAGTATTATACCCAAATATTTTTACTTTAACAAAATATTAATTTTGGAAACAATATACAAAAACCTACTAAAAGCAATTAAATAAATACTAAGTAAAATTAAGATAATGAAATAAATATAGTTGATACATACAGTAAAGTAAATTGAAAATTTTGCTGGAAAC
>NW_008353490.1:511821-541180 GCF_000622305.1 Nannospalax galili | reverse complement strand
CACACGACCACACATATATATATATACATATATATGTATGAGGATTTATTACATTGGCTTATAGGAAAGAGTCTGAGTAGTCTAATAATGACTGCATCACACTAGAGAGGCTGAGAATATTGTAGTTGCTCAGTCAGTTCATGAGCCTGGATGTCTCAGCAGTCCCAACCTGATGCTGAAATCCTGGAGGATTCCTGGAGATCTGCTGGTTTTCAGGAATCCAAAGAAATTGGTTCTATTAGTGAAGGAATGCCACAGCAACACGATAAACCCTCCAGTGAGAGAGAAGGCAAGCAGGCAAAAAGACAAAGCTTTCTCCTGCCATGATGTTTTGTCTGGGCTGCCATCAGAAGGTAATGCCCCCTTTAGGGTGGGTCTTCTAGCTTCATATAATGTAATCAAGAAAGTCTCTCTCATTTCAGTTAAGTCCACATGCAGTCAAGTTGACAACCAAGATTAGCCATCACAATATGATTTCTAAATAAATAATTAAATCTAACAATAGGATAGGTGAAATTGTGACAACTTCCTAGTAAGTTCAATATACAGACATAAAGGGAGGAAAATGCCACTTTTCTTGTTATTATTACGATCAAATATTGACATAAAGCAAATTAATGTAGAATTTGTTCCAGCTTACCGTTGAGTTGTGGGGCTGAGGGGAGGATGCAGTCCAACATTATGTAGAATGATAGCAGCAGGGGCTTGAAGTGGCTGGTCACATTGCATCACCAGGCAAGAAACAGAAAGAGCAAACAGGAAGCTGACTTGCCTATCAAACCTCAAGTGTTCCAAATGACTTCCTCCAGCGAAGATCAACTTCCTAAAAGTCATACACCCTTTTAAAAGCCATGCCACCAACTAGAGACCAAGTGTTAATATATGAGCCCCAGAGGGTATTTTATCTTCAAACCATAATGGAAAAAAATGAAACATCATTCCAAGTTTAAAATTACTGTGATGATTACAGATAGCCTTAGCCATACAATGCATACTGCATGGATATGCAATGAACTATGCTTTCTTTATTGAGTGTCTCCTTTTAACACCTAATACAGAGCACAAAATGCACACCAAAAATAAGAATTATGACACATGAACATTAAAAGGAACAAGTGTAAGAGAGGGAAAAACACACCAGAGCTGCATTTCAGTACCAAAATCTATTACCACTAAAATAGTTTGGGCTTTTGTACTACTTACTAAGTGTAATAACACAGTATTGGATACCAGATGAATCACACCAAGGACAATGACCACTTTGAAGAATTTTCAACATAAATAGCATCATTCACTCAGAAGAACAGAAGAGAGAAGCCCTGAGGAAGGTAGTCCTTTCCTATTAAAAAAAAGATTTATGTAAAAAAGTGAAGTGACCTTATTTCAATGAACGGAAACAAATCTCATGTTCTGAGGGTGTACAGATGAAGAACTGTATGCCTATGTGAGTGCTTGTGTAGAGATGAATTTCTGCGCCTACTCATTCTTTTGTCACTGTAGAGGGAGATAATTATATTTTGCCAATGATATTTCTGTAACACCAGATCCCATTAACTTCTCCTTTTACTTTTTTTTTTCTTCAACCCTTTATCTTTCTTTTGGGGAATTTTGAAGACTTGTTCATCAAGTTGTTATTTTCAGTCATAAAATATGTGTTTAAAAATGTGTAACTAGCCAAGCATCTGGAGGCAGAGGGGAATCTCTGTGAGATCAAGGTCGGCCTGGCCTACCTAGCAAGGCCCTGGTCAGCTAGGGCTACAGGGAGACCCACACTCAGAAAACACTAAAAAACAAACAAAGGATGTGTAACTAAGGTAAACACATTTCAAAATAAAAAAAAATTACTGAACTACGTATATTTTTATTTAAATCAGGCTAGGTTAAGAAATTAAAATAACAACAAAATGCCAGAGTGAGGTTAAAAAGTCATAACCCTGTTTGAGTCTTCTGGGTTATTGCTTTAAATAAAAATAAAGAAAAATGTGATTTTTATAATCTTTAAATTTAGTTTATGGATTGATAGGTATATAAATTATTATAGGAATTGTGTTGGTTACTATAATGGTCCATAAAAAATTGTATGTATTCTTAGACAAATTACAACGAGTAAATAATAAAGACATAGGCAATACTGTGGAACTTTTACAAATTTTTAATATAAAATTAATGTCAGCATGAAATTCTAGTTTATTCAATATTGAGATCAAATGTTTCATGCTTTGTAGCTTCTTAGAATCTCACATTGGCTCTCAGATGGGAATAAACTATCAGGTGCTTCAGCAGTATTTCCGATGATACAGAGTGCACTGTTCGGGAATGTCAGTAACATCTGCACTTAACAACAGCTTCACATTTCACTCTCCAAGAACAACCTAGTTTCAATAATTTACTAGAAGGAAGTTTCAATTTTAGAAAAAAAACGTTAAACATAATGATTCTTTTTAATACAAGAAATGATGGCAATTAAAATCTGTCAAGGAGTGTTGGGCTTGGGATATAGCTCAGTGGGAAAGTGCTTGCCTGGCATGTGCAAGGCCCCAAGTTCACTCCTCAGCAAACCTCTATCAATAAATCACATAAAATCATCCATAGAAGAACTATAAAGTGGTCCCAGGAATCAATATATGTGAACCCCTAGCTCTATGCTTCCAATGGATTCATATTACAGATGTGTTGAATGTATTTAATGTTGCTTACCATAAAGCTCACTCAGGCTTTGCAAGTATGGCTGATATTTCACAGAGTCAAACACATTCTCCAGCTTTCCCATGGTTTGAAGCTGAGGCCATTTGGCCAAAACCTTCATCCTAAATCACATTTTCACATATACTCTACTTGACCCCAGTTCTCCAAGTATTAATTCTAATGTCACAGTGACATTGCACAGGCTTTCAGAAGACTTATATGTAGAATGAAAAGAAAACAAAAAAAATAGAAATAAAATAAAATAGTGGTTGTCAATGTCAAAATGATTCCATATTTACATATGGTCATATAAATATACATATACATATGTGTTCACACATATAAATATACATAGGGATGCATAAAATCCACAGATAACATAATGCTTCATACTAAGCATATTCATGTAATATAATATGTATTTAATATTTCAATTTTAAGATGAGAAATATGATGTAATATATCCATTAATATGTGTGATGTGCTAACAAAGTTGATTCTATTTGAGGCTAAAATTAAAATTCTATGATTTACTGCTTGGATATATAATCTAATGGTAATATTGTTTTATGACAAGAAATGATGTTAAAATGTAAGTATAGTCATATAAAAGATTAAAATATGCATAAAATAAATGTAGGGATATTTTTAGTGATTGTTCAGACAAATTATGAGATAAATATTGTTGCATTCAAAACAAGGCCACAGTGAGGCCAACTTGGTTCATGGCCTAACACCCTATGCAATGTCCCTTGCAGACCTGAGATTTGTTTCTGTGCAGCTAAGAGCATTGCAGTTAGGCTCTCCATTTGTTTTTGAGTGAAAAGAGCAGACCACCCAAAACCTGAAATCTTTCTGGAAGAATCTCAAATCTTGCAATATATTACAAAGAAATACACTCTCCGGTCCGGTCCCTTCATTGTCGATATTGGCTATGATTTCTACAATTCATCAGTATGTCAGAAAGCTATACTGTGATTTTGGTGATGGATTCAATTCCAAATAGGTATGTCTGAAGCACTGAGGGTCATTTGGAAGGTTGAACACAGTTTGATTCAGATTACTTTGCTGAAATCCTCTTCATTCAACTCCATAAATATTGGACTAAAAATGAGTACATTAGTAAATACTAAACTATTCTGTATTTTGATTACTTGGTTGTTTTCATTATCTAAGTTTTTTGATGTTATTAGTATGTATGTGTGAGAATGGGGGGGGCACTCATGCCATGCCACATGTTTAGAGGTCAGAGGAAAATGCTGAGGTGTCTGTTCTCTACTTCCTTTACATAGGTTCTGCAGATTGACGTCAGGCCATAAAGCTTGTGGGACAAGTGCATTTACCCCTTGTGACATTTTGCTGGCTTATCAGTGGGTTGTTAAGAGATACATTGAAACAATACGAAAAATCAGAGTATTTTCCAGGTACAGTGGCACATGCCTGCAATCCCAGCACTAGGAAGATTGAGAGATGATGATTTGAACAAATAATACTACACACACACACACACACACACAACCCCTCTCTTCTCTCTCTCTCTCTCTCTCTCTCTCTCTCTCTCTCACACACACACACACACACACACACACACACACACATACACACACAAATCTGTGCATCTACTTGGTTTTATATTTAATTGACTTCCAAGAGTTCTTGTGATTGCTAGATATTACAAAGTCTTTAGACTTAGTAAAAATCTGTACTGATAATGTGGAGATCATTGATGAACACACAGAGACTCCCTGACTATGCAGAGTCAAGGAAAAATGTTAGAAAGTTAAGCCATCAGGACTTGTCTCAATGCTTAATCTTTACAGAAAAAAAACTTAACTTAGTCCATATTTTAAATTTACTAAGATAAATGACCCAATTTCTCCCCCAAATCAAATTAGGCAAATTTACAACATCTGTCATGTGCTTAGGTTTTTCATACCATACAAGTATTTTAAGATGGCAGCACTGAAGGAGAATGGCCGTGAGTGAAACTGAAGCCAGAAGCTTAGAAGGATAAAGATGCATAAATTTCACCAGGCAAAACGTAAAAATACCTCAAGAGAAACACAAAGTGATATTCTTTCAATGACAACTTACTATTCTTGTTGAGTAAGCGAAAAGTAGAATCCAATGTCATGAATATAAAGAATCTTGATGTGGAGCCAGAAAACTTTACAAAGAAGAAATATATCAGGACAGAGAAAGAAAAAGTTATCTTTGAGGGAACAAGAGGACTAATGAAACTACAGCTACCTAGGGCAGAAGTGATATTTTCTATTCTTCTTAGACATAGAAGTGGAGCAAAGAGAACAAAATAAAAACTGGATCTTAAGTGAAAGAGTAACATTAATGCCTATGTGTACCCAGCTCTTTCAATATCAGCTCTTTAAGAATAATGAAAAGCCTTAAGAACAACCCCTAAGACAAAGATTACAGTCATGTTTATTTTATTTTATAGTGTTAAGTTCACATTAATGGATAAGTTTCATAATAACTGACACTTTCTAAACTATCAACAAGAGTCAATACTTTAAAGTGAAACTGAATATAAAAAGAAAATTTTCAATCATGATAACTATTCAATACTTATCCAAATCTCACATAAAATGTGAAAATATTCAGAGGTATATTTAATTAAAATATATTTACGAAGAGTAATGGGTACCAAATAACTTTGACATATAAGATTTCAAATTAAAAGATCATTTGTTTCTAAGGATTGACTAAAAAATAATATTTTTCTATTTTTTGTAATAAAATATACTTACTAACTTATTTATGATTTGCTATATAGTTCTCTAAAATTTGAGGACTATAATATGTGCATGTTATTTTTAAGATAATGTAGAATGAAGGAAACTTCAAATTTATCAATGATTTACATACTTTATTCCACATAAAATTGAAAAGCCATGAACTTCATGTATTTGAAATTATATATATGTATTAGCCCAAGTGAGATAATGAAGACACTTTTGGAAGTTTGTTTACAGTCTCCCTATTTAGTTGCATAGCTAATTAAAGCTGAAAATAATATAAGAAAGGTTTTGAACAAAGAATCTTCAGGCTTGAATTAGCTTTAAATGATATATGGTAGACTGGCTCAACTTTTATTCAAAGCAGAAGGTTTTCACTCTCTTCTCTGATTTTAACACAGTTATCCTTATTATCAAGCTTGGATTTCTAATTATTCCTCCCCAAATAAAGTTGTAGCAGAATCCTGGATCTTGAGTCAGGTAAAAGGCCATTTAAACCATGTAAATATTTGGGTTATTAGTATATTTCCAAAATAAATGAGGAGCATAATATCAAGTAAAGTCATTTTTGCTTCAAAGAATTGATATTGCAGAATGCCTTGTCAATGGGTGACATCTTAAGGTAGAAATTTAGGAACTAGCTATGCAAATACAACTGTAATTATTACAAAGTGAATTGTTAGAAAACACATAAAATCAAAGTTCTCTCAAGTTGCAGTTTAATGTGAATATACAGGACTCGTATAGGGTTGAAATAGTGCCTCTTATCTGTCATTATTATAATTGGAGTTATTAAATTTAAACTAAGAATAATGTGTCAAGCACCACCCCAGAAGTTGTGCATATCAGCACTGTGTATATCAATAGGAAACCTACACATTTATTATAGAGCCCCACAATCCTGCAAACAAGGGCTAGTTCTGATGCAGAGAATGGTGTTTGGAATCCATTAATCTGAAATGAGGTGGACTGTGCACAGTAAGGATTAACAAATATTCACTGAGCTTTTAACAATTACACTAAAATGGAAGAGAAAATATAACATCCACACATGACATTTTATGTCTTAGTTTGTTCTTCATTGCTGTGACAAAATACTCTGACCAGTACCAACTTGGGGAGGAAAGGGTTTATTTGTCTTACATCTCCCAGATCGCAGTTCATCAGGGAGCCCAAGGGAGGAACTCAGGGCAGGAACCTGGAGGCAGGAGATGGAGCACAGGCCATAGGGGAATGCTGCATACTGGCTTACTCCCCTGGACCCTGCTCAGCTTGCTTTCTTATGTAACACATGCCTACCTGCCCAGGGTGGGCACCACCCACAGTGGGATGGGCCCTCCCACATCACTCAACAACCAAGAATGTGCCCCATGGAAATGGCCACAGGCCAGTCCAATGAAGGCAATTCCCCAATTGAGGCTCCCGCAACACAGGTGTGTCAAGTTGACACTAAAGCTATCCAGCACATTTGACCCCTTGTCAACTTGACACACAAACATCAAACACATCACTATTAAACCATAACCTTTCCAATTCTTGTCCCCAAGATATGTTAACATTAATATCACAACATAAGACAGTACAACCTTAAAAACCCCACAGTCCTTAAAAAAATCCAAACACTTAACAGTCCATAGTCTCTTTTAATAATCTCAAATGTGGGTAGGCTTCTGTAAAATCCAAAACAACTACTATCTTACTTTAAAGGAAAGAATCGGACACACCTAAACAAAACCAAAGTCCAGCAAAGTAACTTGAGGCTGGACATCTGGGATTCACTCACTATCTTCGGGCTCCAAAGGGTATTGGCAGCTCCACTGCTCTGACTCTGTCCACAGTACATTCAGCTCATCTCACAAACCCAGGCCAGCCCCATTCCACACTTACTGCTGTCCTTGGTGGTTGTCCCATGGTCCAGGCATCTCCAAAAAGCTGGGGTCTCCACTGAAACTGAGGCTACACCTTCACCAATGGCCTCTTCTTGCCTCTTGGTGTGCAAAGACTCAGAATCTCTCCACGACCCCTTCGTCCTGGGGTCTTCACTGCAACTGAAGCTGCACTTTCACCTATGGCCTTTCCTGGCCTCTCAGAGTGCCAAGCCTCAGCTGCTCTCTGTGACCCCTTCACGCTTTCAACACCACAACCATGCAGAAGACTCTTACACATTACCAAGTCGTGCTTCCATCTTGAAACAGAGGTGTGGGTCCCCTCTGTGTGCTGACCTTGAGGAAATACCTCCCAGAAGACTCCACCACAGTGATGCTGGTCTCTTGTTACTTACAGCTGATTTTTCAGCCCCAGCTAACCAGCATCAATTGTCCCAGTAAAGCAAAGGTTTTGCTTCAGGTTCTGGTCTCTTCTTAATCACTGCTGATTCTTCAGCCCCAGTTGACCAGAACCCACAGATTCTCAATTCAAAATATCACAGGAACAGCCCTGATAGTCTTTGCTTCCCTTTGAAGCCTCACAAGACAGGCCTCCATCATCTACAACTCTTTCAGCGTAACTGATCCAAGCTCCACAGCAACAAACTCTGAGCACACAATGTCTTTTCCAGTCCAAAGTTTCAAACACTTCAACAGTCCTCCCCAAAACACCAAGGTCAGGTCTGTCACAGCAATATCCCACTCTCTGGTACCAATTTCCATCTTAGTTTGTTCATCATTGCTGTGACAAAATACTCTGACCAATACCAACTTGGGGAGGAAAGGGTTTATTTGTCTTACATCTCCCAGATCCCAGTTCATCAGGGAGCCCAAGGTAGGAACTAAGGGTAGGAACCTGAAGGCAGGAGCTGGAGCACGGGCCATGGAGGAGAACACTGCTTACTGGCTTGCTCCCCTGGCCCCTGCTTATCCTACTTTCCTATGCAACACAGGCCCACCTGCCCAGGGGTGGCACTACCCACAGTGGGCTGGGCCCTCCCACATCATTCATCAAGAAGATGCCCTCATGAACATGGGTACAGGCCAGTCCAATAGAGGCAATTCCCCAATTGAGGCTCCCTGAACCCAGGTGTGTGTCAAGTTAACACTAAAGCTATCCAGCACATTTTAATTTCAAAATTTTGTTTTTATATTACGTGTATTTGCATGTGTGTGTTGTGTGTGTGAATGCTGATGTATATGTGCATGAGTAAGTGCACATGACTGCATTTTCCAGAAGAAGGCATTTGGTCCCCTGAGGCTTACAGAAAATTGTGTTTCCTGGCATGGGTGCTGGGACCAAACACCAGTCCCCTCTAAGAAAAGTAAGCACTATTAACATATTTCACTGTTAGCTTTCTATTCTGGGAAAAATCAAGAACTCATCATCCTTTACCTCAGAGAAGACGTCATTTCAGAGAGAGAGAGAGAGAGAGAGAGAGAGAGAGAGAGAGAGAGAGAGTTGAAGAGCTTTGAAAACAAGTAGCATAAGATTCAAGGATAAAAAGGGGAAGTGACATGAGTAATGAACATGAGTTACAGATCAGTTAACAGAGAAAGTAAAACTATCAGATATTGTGATTCTATAGCATATTATCTGCATAAAACAGGAAGACCTTGACCAAATAATATTCATTATTGAAATGATGGTTTGATATTTTACACTCAAATCAATATGGGAATTTGACAATCTCAAAAGCAATAACATACAGAGGTCCCAAGTTCAATTCCCAGAACCACAAAAATGTAATAAAAAATACTACTATAAAGCTATTTCTACTACTTATAGAATTAATTAGTGGAACAGAGTAAAAGGAAAGGGCAAAAGTTAGAGATGTTAGTAGACAAGATAAGCTTTTGTGGGGTGCTAGCTCTTGATACATAGTAGATAAAAAATAATTTTTTTTCAGTAAATGAGTGATGAGTAGAGTAAGTGAAAAATACATAAAAAATTGATGATATAAATTACCTTTGCATCCCTGGAAGGATCAGCTACTAGCTTCCTGGTGCCAGCATCTTTCCTGGGTGGGTCCCAAGGAACCTTCCATGCCTTGACTTACCCAGCTTCATTCACTCTCCCAGCTCTCATGGCCCATCTCTCCTCCTAACCTGGATACTGTCCCACTTTTTGTCTTGGCAACACAGACACCTGGACAGACCTCTTGGACCATAATCCCCACTGATACCTGACGACCAACATCCAGACAAACCCAAACCCTCCCTGCAAACCCCAGGAACCCTCTAGACCTGGTCATTCCCCACCTACCTTTGTGTCTGTGGGCTGCACAGCCACCAGCTTCCTGGTACCCGAACACTTCCTGGGTAAGTCCCCAGTGCCCACAGCTGCAATCACTCGCAATCACCCACAGCCTCAATCACTCTCCTAACTTTCCTGCCCAGTCACTCCTCCTTCCCTGGATACTGGCCCATTTCTTTTCATGGCATCCAAGACACCTGGGTTGACCTATTGGCACAGAGTATCAACTGCTTCTTGATGCTTTAGATCCAGACCAACCCAGTTCTGTCCAGTAGTCCCCAGGAGCCCTCTGGGCCCGGTCCTGCCCCCACCTACCTTTGTGTCCCTGGGCAATGCAGCCAATGGCTTCCTGGTGCCAGCATCTTTCCTGGGCCCCAAATTGCTGAGGTTAGCAACTTTCCTGAAGGGATCCAGATAAAATCTGGAGAAAGCATGAGATCCTCTGATCCTCATCTGACTTGGGCATATGTGGGAACTCCTGAAGATGAAACAATTTGGCCACTCCAATATAAAATCAAAATAGAAAAACTGAAGCCTAGACCAACCAGCTTTGCATGCCCAAGAAGTAAACCACAAAAGCACATAAAGTTTGCAAAAAGAAGAAGACCTAAACTCAACAAAGGAAGGCTTGAGTCTCATCCAAGAATCAGAAACTACAAAAGTAATCCACATATCAAAGTCATAGAGAAAAAATAACATTAAAAACCAAAATAATATATCTCCCAAGTACCAACAGTCCTCTAACGGAGTACAGTGCAAAGTCCCTAGAGATAACACGGGACATGGAACACAAAAGAACAATTATCAACATGATAAAAGAATTCAGTGAATTTAAACAACATACAAAGAAATCAAAGAACTGAAAGAAGATAAGGATAAACTTCTGAATGAATTCAGGAAAGAGTTAGAAATATTGAAGACTACTCAGTCTGAAATGAAGAAGGAAGTGACACACTCAGTAAGCCAATTAGAAATGAGAGGGGAAATCCTTACCAATACGGTGAATGAAATGGAAAACAGAATATCAAGACTGGAAGATAAAGTGGAAGAATTAGAGCACTCCAGCAAATATTATGAAAATTTAAAGAAAACAGAAGAATGGAATATGTAGGAATTGTGTGACACCATGAAAAGATTAAACTTATGAATCATAGGCATACAGGAAGGAGAAGAATCTCAAGATGATGGCATGAAACAGACCTTCAACAGCATTACAGAAGAGAATTCCCAAACTTAAAAAAAGATATGCCCATACAAATACAAGAAGCACATAGAACACCAAATAGACAGGACGAGGAAAGAAACTTTCCATGGCATATCATAGTAGAAGCACTAAACATATAGAACAAAGAGAAAATACTGAATGCTGCAAAAGAAAAACAACAGGTCCCATATAAAGGAAAACCCATCCGAATTACAGCTGACATTTCAGTGCAAACTATGAAAGCCAAAAGGGCCTGGACCAAAGTATTCACAGTTATAAATGACCACAGATGCCAAACCAGATTACTTTACCCAGCCAAAATGTCTATTATAGCCAAAGTGAAAAGAAAAATCTTCCATAATATAAATAGCTTGAAAGAATTCATGTCCACAAAATCAGCCCTTCAAAGACTTTGAGAAGCAGTACAAAGAGCTGAAGAAAGGAACGACTATACACAAGCGGTTACAGAAAGAAACTCAATGAAGATATAACTGTGGAAATTCACAACTATACCAAGAATGTGAACAGAAATAAAAATGACAAGATTCAATACACATTTATCATTGATAACTTTAAATATCAATGGACTGAACTCCCCAGTAAAAGACAAAGACTAGTTGAATGGATTAAGAAACAAAATCGATCTTTTTGTTGTCTGCAAGAAACTCATTTTTTCAAGGATAGGCACTACCTTAAGGTGAAAATATGAGAAAAAAATATACCACGCGAATGGTTCTAAGAAAAAACCAGGTGTTGAAATTCTAAAATCTGATAAAATAGACTTTAAAAATAATCAGAAGTGACAAAGAAGGCCACTTAATTCTGATGAAAGGAACAATAGACCAAGAAGATATTACAATTATGAGCATAAATTCACCAAATCTGGTGCACCCAACTGCATAAAAACAGTACTACAGGACTTTAAGACCCAGATTAATCAAAACTCATTAATAGTAGGAATCTTCAATACCACATTGTCTCCATTAGATAGGTCAAGAGGACAGAGAATTAACAGAGAGACATCTGAATTAAACAATACCATACATCAAATGGGCCTTAGAGACATCTACTGAATATTCGACTCAAGCACCAAAGAATATACTTTCTAGTCAGCTCCCCAAGGACCTTTCTCCAAAATCAGCCATATACCGGGGTGCAAAACAAACCTCAACAAATACAAAAAGTTTGACATAATTCCATGCTTTCTATTAGACCACAATGCAATAAAGCTTAAAATCAACACCTGAAGAAATCTTAGTAATGACATGAAAGCATGGAGATTAAACAGTACACTCCTGAATGATAAACAGCTCAAAGGAGAAATTGAGAAAGATATAAAAGTATTCCTAGAACTAAATGAAAAGAACAGTACAACACTACAAAACCTCTGGGACATGCTGAAAGCTGTCCTTAGAGGGAAGTTTACAGCTCTAAGTGCCTACATTAAAAAATCGGAAAGAAAAAAAAAATAAATGACTTAACATTACAACTCAAGACACCTGAAAAGCAACAACAAATGAAACCCGAAAACAGCAGACAAGTAGAAATAACAAAAATTCGAACAGAAATTAATGAAATAGAAAAAAAAATACAAAGAATCAATGAATCTAAGAGCTGGTTCTTTGCAAAGATAAACAAGATTGACAGACTACTAGCCCAGTTAACTAAAGGAAAGAAAGAGAACCTCAAAATCAACAAAAGCAGAGATGAAAGGGGAAATGCCACAACAGACACCAAAAAGATCCAGAACATTGTAAGAGAATACTTTAAAAACCTATATGCTACTAAATTTGAAAGCCTAAAAGAAATGGGCAGGTATCTAAAAGCATGTGAACCACCAAAACTAAACCAAGAGGAGATTAAGAGCTTAAATGGACCCATAACACATAAGGATATTGAAACAGCAATACAAAACCTCCCAACTAAAAAAAGCTCAGGACCAGATGGATTTACAAGAGAATTCTACCAGAGGTTTAAAGAAGATCTACATCCAGTACTACTTAGTTTATTCAAAAAGATAGAAATGGAGGGATAACTTCCTAATTCTATCTATGAAGCCAACATCACTCTAATGCCAAAGCCAGGTAAAGATACAAGGAAAAAAAAAAAAACTATAGACCCACATCCTTAAGGTACAATGATCCAAATATTCTCAACAAAATACTTGCAAACTGCATACGGACACACATCAAATAGATCATCCACCATGATCAAGTAGGCTTTATTCGAGAGATGCAGGGATGGTTCAATATGCATAAGTCAATAAACATCATAAATCATATAAACAGGCTCAAAGACGAGAACCACATGGTCATCTCAATAATGCAAAGAAAGTCTTTGACAAAATTCAATATGCATTTATGTGCAAAGCCCTAGAGGGAATTGGATGACAGGGAACATACCTCAACATAATTAAAGCCATATATAACAAACCCACAACCAATATCATTCTAAATGGAGAAAAACTGGAAGCATTTCCATTGAAATCAGGAACCAGACAAGGCTGTCTTCTGTCTTCTATCTCAACTCCTTTTAAACATAGTGCTTGAAACTCTTGCAAGAGCAATAAGAAAAGAGGATATTAACGTGGGAATAATTGGAAAAGAAGAGATCAAATTATCCCCTTTTGCAGACAATATGGTATGATATACAAGAGATGACAAAAATTCCACCAGAAAACTCCTAGATATTATTAACATGTTCGATAAAGTGCCAGGTTAAAAAATTAATGTACAAAAGTCTGTAGCCTTTCTATATACCCATAAAAGGCAATCAGAGAAAGAGCACATGAAAATACTTTTTGTTGCCAGAGTTCTTTCTGAGTCTCTTGCGCTATCAAGAAAACCATATAATATATCTTTATATGCATTCATTATTATCGTGTGGGGAAACGGGAGTGACTTACAAAGAAATGAGAACCCAGTGACTGGCCCGCACTACTCAGTTCCACGATGTTCAGTTCGTGCCACACAGCTCTGCACCACAGCTCAGATTGTACCTATGGCACACCCATAGTCATCATTAGCTTTCACCCATGACTCAGGGGCCAGCAGTCCCATCCCAGGTCCATAAGTGACAGGCCACTCTGTCCCAGAGTACACCCTGGCTGCTGTACATTCCCCACACCCATTTCCTGGCAGCTCATGGCTCCCTTCCAAAGATGGTGCCACGTGCCTCTCCTTCCGTGGCTAACTCTCCATAGCCAATTCTCCACAGCAGGCCCTGCCCTTGGAGGAATCATTATCCCTAGGGAACATACTCCATCCTTTTCCTACTCTCTTATAATTTTTCTGTCAATCTTCCATTAAGGTCCCTGAGCCTTGGAGGGGGGTGACAGATGTAGGGAGATCTCTCTTGTATAGTGGCAAGATAGTGACTTCTTGGGCCTCCCCATTATTTGTCTTTAAGCTGTGGCCACTGATCTATCTCAATGGTGTTTCTACTATTATAAAGACAAATGGAAGGGAGTAGACATATTTAAACAAACATGAATATATTGTTCCATAGAGTTCCTTTGGAAAATCTATGACAGTTCTCAAACAGATAAACACAATGAAGTGTTTTAGAACTTTGGTAATCATTCAGTTTTGAATATATTTTAACATTCTTCACAGAAGTGAAACATCTTAGTGGAAACTACCATATTTCCAACATTTAAATCATTTATGTAATATTCTAATAAATATAAAACATATATGTCAATTATCAACTGCCACTTGACCTCTTAAGAGCACATTTTTAGTGCTAGAGAGGTGGCTTCTACTCTTGCAGAAGACCCAGATTCACTTTCCAGCACCCACATCAAGTTGTTCACAACTACCCGTAACTCCATTTCCAGAGCATCTGACACCCTCTTCTGAGCGCTGTGGTCCATTGGCACCAGCATCAGATAATGCACATACATACATGTAAGCACACAAAAATGCACATAAAATAGACATAACTATATCTGAAGGGAGACCATGACTCAAATTAATAATAATGATAATAAAAATAATAATATCTATATCTTTGTTACCACATTTTAAAGTGTGCTTTTTCAGTCATACTTCTTTGTTGGAATTATTCTTCTTGCAGTATCCCATTAAATTTTCATTTATGTTAATATGATGTATACTTTTCATATTCTGGCAAAGTATTTATGGATTCATCTTAAGGTACTAAGGAAGCTTTTTGCTACTTTTCAAACTTAATTTAGAAATTGTTCTTTCAAAAGTCATTGATATCAAATAAGTAACAAATACTCTGATAGTCATTATCTACCGCATTAGAGAATGGGGGAGCTGGATTTGGTTGTACATGCCTGTACAACCTGAACTCAACAAGTATTGTAAGGAAGATCAGGAGTTTAAAGCTATTCTCTTCTACATAGTGAGCTTGAGGCCAGACTGGACTATATCAGAGTCTATATTAATAAACAGAGAGAGACAGACAGACAGACAGACACAGAGACAGACACAGAGACAGAAACTGAAATGTGATAAAGATTGAAATTAGTATCATATAATCATATATAAAGTTTTGTTCAGTTGATGAGCAGTATATACCTTGATATAAATATTATTTCTAAATATGACTTTCAGTGTCTCAAGTATCATTTTAAAATGTTAAAGATTGATCTATAATATATCATAGAAATAGTAAATCTATTATACAATTTTTCAGGCTTGTCACATAAAATTTAGATTTATTTAACCAAATCTAACAGAAACCATTGTTGTAGAGGTAAATCTTAGAAGTGGATTTTTTTTTTCAGAAATGCAGTGTGTTATACTATGTAACAACATAAATATTTATAAAGCAAACTATCAGTTTTGGAATTTGTAAGTTCCTGTGATTTGTTAAAAATCAGCCTTCCACTTAATAACTTTTAAAATAAATTGATTCAGTAAATGTTATTTCTTTTTACTTTGCTTACCAAGAGTGTTGTATTAAGCAGTTTCAAAATTTAAGTATCAGTTTTTAACTAAAGTTCCAGAGGGAATGAATATTATGAGTCAAATGATCTCATTATGCCAAATTATTTAAATAACTTCATATGCCAATGTAAAGAAATTGCTTATTCCCCTGGACCTGAATGTACTCACATATAACAGTAGAGATTTGAGTGGTTTCTAAAAGCATCCCTCTGACTTTAAAGATCTACTACTCTGGGCTGTAGTGATGCTTCTGTGGATAAAAGCACACACTGCTTTTTCTGAGACTCCAGTTATGGTTCCCAGAACCCATGCCAGGCAGCTCACAACTGCCTGGAACTCCAGCTCTTGGGTGTTCTGACACTCTCTTCTGGACTCCCAGGGCACCTTCATGTACATGTGGACATACCTACACACAGAAAAGCACATGTACATTATTAAGAAGAAAAAAATCTTTTTAATCTACTCTTTGTAAAATAGAATTAATATATAGTATAATTAGCATAATAGTTAACTTTCAGAAAATCACCTAAAATCATATTTTCTGTCAAAATTTAATGGCAAGTAGGTGACCATAAGGATAACAAACAATTCAGGAGGCAGAGAGAATTAAAATGTAAAACAAATGAAAACAGCTAGCAGGAGGAGCGGAAAGATAAATTAAAGAAATACAGAGAGATAGAGACACCATTACTGAGGTCACAACTTGCTTTAAATAAGTCTTTGTTCGCAATTCTTGCTTTCATTAAGGATTTGATTATTTTTTTTTCTTTTGCTCCAACTTTGTATTTTATAAACTGCAGATAGTATAGCCTAGTCTATAAGATAAGTCACAAAGTAAAAGAATATATGCAAAGTAGCTAGCCTGATTCTGGACCACATACTTTATTGCTTTCAAGTTAATCAATCCTTTCTGCATGTTTTAGAATTATTTTTATATCACAATTAATGAATAAATTGCCACTCAAGGAAAATATTTAAAGACTGATTAATGTACACTGAAATATATTTTGAAATATATTTTGGAGCCACCAGTTAAGTGCTACATGAATTCATGTATGAGGGCTTAGAACTCAGTCTTCTCACCTGGACAGCAGCCACAGCTGGAATTCTGCAGTGAGATCCCCAGTTCCAGAGCAATTAGATTATATAAATCATCGACGCATGTGCCAGAGAGTCTGTAATATGTGTTTTAATGAGGCATATTAAGCTTGTGCATTATCATAGTGAGCATTAGGAGGGTAATTCATATTTAAACACTGTACTTTTGATTTTTTAATCAGGAAAACACGTGTCTTTAGCTTCATACAGTCATTTTTCTGTAGGTCTCTATTTGCTGAGAATTTTCATGAACTCTTCCAAAGGCTGTAAATGTTAAGCCTCACTTCACTTAGTTTAATGTTTTTCAGTGTGTGATCCCAACACCATCTGCATCACAGTGATTTAGAATTCTTGTTCATAACGCATTCATTCAGTGTTCCATGGTGGTAAAAACAAAAAATCAACAATCAAAAGTCCAAGTCTCCTTAGTAAGTGTTCACAGGGAGGTTATGTAGATGTTGACAGCCCTCTGTGAACAGGATAAGCACAATGTGGCTCACCAACAAAGAATCTGTATATGAATCATTAAGCTACTAATGACTACTAAACTACTAACAGAAACTAAAAACGTGATCATTCAATTTGAGTGTATTTTTCATATGAAAAAGTAGCTTCCATGAACTAGAAGATTATTTTCCGTGGTAAGATTCAATTGTTCTAGCAGACGAATATTCCCAACGTCTCTCTATAATTGGAATGATTTTTGAAAACTATTAAGAAAAAAAGTCAGTGCAAAACAGTCACTTCCCATACCATACATTCAGACTTGTTAAACATGTTCTCATGTGTTCCTCCCATACCATCTGTCCTGTAGAAAAACGTAAGACCCAACTTTTCCGATCATCAAAACATTATACAGCATGATTTTATGTGAGAATTAGAGGAAGATGAATAGAAAATGACTAAGCCTTGTTACAAACTGACTGAAGGCACTCTGCTTTTAAACACCTTTGTTCTTTACTCTTATTTCTCCAGAAATATGTCTTCTTACAAGCCACATGATAGAGAGAATGGAGCAGGCATCTGCCCTGCTTTCACCAATACAGAGGAAGGGGGCAGTCTTGGACACTTCTACAGGCACTTGGTCAAAGAAACCAGGTCACAATAAGTTGCATAACAAAGCCTAGAGTGTAAACATGGGAAAGCTCTTAATAAGTGGAACACACCACAGGTGACATTTCGCACTTATTCTTTTGTCTGGAGCACAACTGAGATGCCGAAATTTCAATATCACAATTTGAACATTTGGAGACCGTGAATTCAAAAGCCACGAGCCAAGATATATAAAGATGAAGGCAGAGGGACACAGATGGGTGAGCCTAGACCTCTAGTCCTTCAATGGTCAGAGGAACTATGAGATTCTAACTAGGAAATTTTAAATTAAAAAAATACCCAAGAATTTTATGGAGCATCTACTAAGAATTGTACTTATTATCAGCAAATAAATACATAAATAAACAATCTATAAATCTTATATATCAATGGCATTTGCTTGCCATCTTTTAGTTAGAAACTTTTTATGGATTTCCCCAAGCTTTATTGTGTGAAGATTATTTCCAAATTCATAAAGTGTTTTGAGACATGATTATGAGTCAGATGCTTCATCTCACTCATTAAAATTCACAGTTCAGGGCTGGAGCGATGGCTCAGCTGTTCAAATCACTGACTGCTCTTGCAGAGGATCTGGGTTTGGTTCCCAGCAGCCACATGGCGGCTACGAACCATCCTTAACTCCAGTTCCAGGGGAATCTGAAGCCTGCTTCTGACACCCAGGGCATTGCACGACATGGGTGCCCTCACATACATGCATGTAATGCACTCATACAAATAAAATTTTTAAAAAAGATTTCACAGTTCATACTGAAATTCATTAAAAATAAAAGCCTATATACCAAGAATATATAAGGAAAGGGGTTTAGAATTCATATTTTGTAAATTACATGTTGTACAAGCACAGTTAATAAAGATAAAATACTATGTGTAGAGGGCTTAGCTCTAATGGTTGTCAGTCCATCGGGTTCCTTTTTATTGCTTACATGTCTATTGCTGGATCAGAGAATTTCATATGAGACTAGCAGGAGACCTATGCCCAAGTGTAAGATCCCAAGGAGAATACTAGGAATTAGATTATGTAGAAGACAGAGAAGAGGGGAGGTGCAGGCTTTGTGATGGCCAGAACCAGATGATGTAAAATAATTTAACCCCAATTGTAGTATAGTTAAGACTGACAATTTCTAGTAAAATTAGTTGATTCAATATAGATAATATATAAGTTGTCATTTCATATTCACTTTTCTATATAATTGCCAGCACATTCTAAATAAATATTCAATACAAAACTGTGCTATTTCCAGCATATACTACAACTACACATATATGTGCAGAGCATAAAGCCTCAATACTAACCCTACAAGTGGCCATTCTGACAGGTCTCCACATGCACTTTATTTTTATTTATTTATTCAATTTTGTTTGCAGGACTAGAAATAAAATCTGTGGTTTAGTCTTTCTAGGCAGGTGCTCATAACACTGTGCTGCATTACCAGACCAACACTTGATTTTTTGAATGAATGTACTTAAAAATACATTAGTCAATAAATGATAGTACTGTTATAAAGCCATAACAAATAACAAAACCCTCAAATATAAGTAATATATCCAGACAGATATTTATTTTTGATCACACTGTCCCCTATAGGTCATAGTTTGGTGTGTTCTCCAGGTGAAAGCTCAGATTGAAGAGGTAGTCAGTCATACGCTTCTCCATGGCAGCAGGATGCTCCCTATTCACTGTGCTAGAGGAAGAGGGAAACCGTAAAGGCTTTGTGCTGCTCAGTCAGAGTCTAAGACACAACTGTTTCGAAAGTGTTTCCTTGAACTAATCTCATGACCCTGACTAACTATGAATGATCTAAAAAGTACTATGGATTCAAGATGAAACTGAACTTGAAGTTTTCCGATAATGTGGGAATGTACTATGCAGCCTGCTGGGGTAGAAAAGTCATCATTGATTATCCTTTCCAGCTCCGTTCTCCATGAACTACAATGTCAAACTAGCAAAATATGCCCTCTGGTGGCATGAGTGATTTAGTGATATTCAATTGCTTTATGATTCATTTTGAGGACAGCTCCATAGGAGGGGATATGTGACCAGTACTATAAAGCTAATATAGCTTTATAACCACATATAGCTGGAGAAGACATAGGCCCCAGGGAGGAAGCTACTTCTGCTCTTTTGTTTAACAGTCATATTGTCAAAATACCCACAGAAGACTTAAGTTTATACCCATATATTATTGCTGCTCTGTTTTCATCAGGGAAGTTTTTTTTTTTTTTACAGTGTGTGACCAACATTGAGACTAAGAGGCTGTTGAGTGTTTGCAAATAAAATGGACAATCACAACCACCACTACCAAAATTCAGGGAACATCATGGAAGATGAGGCAAAAAGAAAGCAAGAGACAGAATTAGAAAACAATGTCTTCTGAACATGGCATGGCCAATGCACTCTTTTTTAATTTATTATTTTTATTTTGTGTGAATGAGTGTATTGACCTGCATGTGTGTAAGTGTATCCATTTTTATTTTGTGTGAATGAGTGTATTGACCTGCATGTGTGTAAGTGTATCCATGTAGTGCAATGCCCTCAGAGGTAAGAAGAAGACATCTGATCCCCTAGAACTGGAGTTACAGATGGTTGTTAAGCCATGTGGATGCTGGGAATCAAACCTAGGTCCTCTGCAAGAGCAATCAGTGCTCTTAACTGCTGAGCCATCTCTCAAGACCTGGCCAATGCACTCTTGCATTCACTGCAACTGTGGTATTTGCACAACATTGGTACAGTCAATATTACATCATGTAGAAGAAAGATGTTCAGGAGGCCCCACCCTTCCCTAAGAGTTTACAGCCCATTAATGATTGCTGGGGAATGAAGTGTAATTTTTTTTTTCCGTGGTATAGCTATGGATAAGTTACCCGTGCTTCAGTAAATGGTTTCAAACTCATAACCATGTAAGCAACCATAATTAAACTCAATGGATCCCACACACTCAAAAAGGTACCAAAGTAAGAGTAGAGTTTACTGGAAAGAAGGGTGTCTGTGGAAGAAAGTGGGGATGAGAGAAGATAATGGGGCTGAAAATAACCAAAATTTGCTACACACATACATGAAATTGTCAATAACAGAAATAAGAAATGTGATAAATGGAAAAAAGAAAGTGCTATGGTTTTACAACAGAACAGTGATCAGGAATTTCTTGCTTTTCAATATTCCTTTTACTTATAAAGAATTGTTACAAGGGACTGGAGAGATGACTCGGTGGTTACGAACACTTCTAGAAGACCCAGGTTCAAATCCCAACACCTACAATTATCCTTAACTCCAGTTCCCAGGGGACCCAACACGCTCCTCTGGCCTGTGTGGGCTTGGCATGACACTGATGTACTTACATACATGCAGGCAAAACACTCATACACATAAAATTAATATGTGTGTGTGTGTGTGTGTGTGTGTGTGTGTGTGTCTTCTTTGAGACAGGGTCTGCGAGTAGCTCCAGCTGGCCAGTAACTCACTATGTAGACCAGGCTGGCCTTGAACTCATAGAGATCCACCTGCCTCTGCCTCCCGAGTACTGGGATTAAAGGTGAGTTTTAAAACAATTCCTTATAAAATATAACAGATATAATAGAGCATGATTGTTCTTTGAAATATAAAAAATATTTACTGTAACCCTGCCCAAGAAGCCACATCCTCTCATTGTTTGCCCTGGTTCTTTCCCTTGCTAATACTGAATGAATGATAATAATAATGAGTTTCATTGATCAACTATAAATTGATAGCTTTGACATGAGAAATTCTACTTCTTCCAGAACTGACATTCCATGGTTATGGCAGGCAAGAGTTTGACTTACCATCTTGCCTCACTGAAAATATATTTCATGCCATTGAGACTCCATTTATTATCTGGAAGGCTGACTCATGTATTTTCAGTCCCTGGAAGTTGGCATGCCTTAGTATTCAGCACGGTTAGAATGTCCTACAATATTTATTGTCTTCGACAAATTTATTCTGTTCAAGATTTTATTTCTTGAAACCTAATCCCTTTTTTTGGCTTTCAGCTAGATAAAGAGTGGCATTGGTCTATTGGGAGACACTATCTAGTATTGTGCTGTAATAATATTATACAGAATGCTGGGCCCTGACATCTGTGAACATTTCTGAAAATAGAAGCTCAGAGTCAAGGTTGCCTACAATACATGCCTCTTCTTGGTAAGTAGAAATTGTCTCATGGAAAAAATAGTGAGAAGATATTTACAAGGATACTATTATAGCCAAAATATATATGTAGAATACCAAAGCATTAAAATACAGCAAACAAAGCAATTAATTGTGGTGTTAAGTACTGTGTGAATGCCCTTATTTGGGATAGCTCACCCTATCATCAGTTCTCCCTTTCCATCTTGGTGATAGCTGCTACTCAGCCATAAGTTCTCCAGTTGCCAATCTACCTAAACACAGAACTTCTGAGTCTTTGGTAAAACATGTTAAAGCACTGTGGAGAAGAACCTCAGACCTCAAAGTAAATAGCAATATAGACCTGATCTAATTCATGTATGTCCAGAAGATACAGGATGCTGCATGAATAAGTGAATAAATTACCCATGACCTCTCTGCATTCTACATTTGGATGTGGAAACTACATAAACAGTTTACAGATGAACAGAATTCCCCAGTTACAGAAGATATTGAGCACTAGGCTTAGAGAAGTTAAAGTGAAGAGTTGAAGCTCACAACCCCACTAATTGTCACAGAGATAAATAAACCACCTACTAGCAGAGACACCTCTGAGCAGTGTACCTGGTCATTCTCTTTGCTGTCAAGAAGGCTTGGAAACAAGAACAATTCACAAGCACATTTACGCAGTGACTAATCATTTAGCAATCAATGAAAACGGAACTGATTTAAAAAAATGTTTGGAAAAGAAAACCCAGGGAAGAGGGATGGGAATAAAACTTTGAATTGAAAGAGAATTGGAGTGCATCTGTGCTATGTGCAAATACTTAGCAATGTGAATTCTCAGTGGAGGAGAATCGTATGACAGTAGACTGGATCATTTAGTATTTGATGCCATTTCCCCCATTCCACCCCATCCTTACTCAATGTCCATTATAGGAATAGCCATTGAGATGTATATGGGAGTAATGTATGGACTTAGCAATGTAAACTTCTCCTTATGAACAATCTAATTACAACACATATTAAGAGTCTCATTTCTCTAGAGTAAATGCCCAAGTTGAACTTTACCATAGTATAAGAAATACACTTTGTTGTCACCAGTATATTTGTTTTCTCAAGTGTACAGAATATTGTTTTCTATTAACTTTTATTCTCCTACCAAACTCACTATCCATGAGTTTACAAAAGAATATCTCTTCACATTCCTTTCAGAATTGTTTTGGACTAAGAGATTAATTTTTCCACAAATGATGTGAGAAAAAGTTTATGCACATAAATCACTGTTCTTGCACTTCCAATCAACCCTTTGAAACAGTTGACTTGATATGCTACTAGAATAAAGTTCTGAAGGTTTTCTTATCGTGCCAGTTAGGGAAATCCAGTGTGAAACCAGAATAATATTTTCATGATGTGGCATATGCTTTAATTCAATAAGAATCATATGTTATTCCTCTTACAGTCACAATCCATGGATTTAGGTATCTGGGGATATAAACAAAAAAATGATCTTTCCCTCTATTACTTCAAACATGTTACTTTCAAATTTTTTGCTTAAGGATCTGCTGATCAAGCAGTCTTAGTTCCCATGTGAGAAATGCTTTCACCAGGAAGCACAGCAAGGACTATATTAAACTGCATGTTGGCATAGCTAACTGAGCTTCATAGGCAATAAGTCAATACACAAGAGAGAGAATACCCTAGAGTTATTAAAAAGTTCTTTGGCTGGAGTTAGTTACTAACCCTAATTCAAATAGAAATTGGGTTGTAAATACACAGGGAAGAGTAAAGTGAAGAGAGAAGGAATGTCTTTGGGTAATACTTAGAATGCTACTTCACTATGATACAAATTAATGGAAAGTTACAATATTCTAACATATTTAAACATAAGTTGACCCAGAGTCATTACACTTGAAGGTTTGGTTTTAAACATGAGTCAATCAAAAATTCTGAGTTACTTGCTAGGGCAAAAAAGAAGCAGTATGGATTATGAATATCATTTAGGAGCATACAGGACACTGAAATAAGAACTATACCAGTGAAGAAAATGCCTTCCTTACAGTGACATAAATATTTATATGTGGCCAACAATCTGGCTTAGCAGTAAAGGTCCTAATACTAATACCAAGAGTGACATCCTTAGTTTGATCCCTGTGACTCACAAAGTGGAAGGGAAGAATTGACTTTCACAAGTTGACCTCCATATAGGTTCCCCTACCCAACATCACATACAACAGATAAATAGGCAATTGTGACAAAACAGTAAATAATTATATGTAACTAATGATCAAATTCATCTGTCCATTTCCTCCAATAAAACACTAAATGTAGCAATGCTATTTGACTTTAAGGTCAGCTTTAAGATATAAGATATCAAAAGGGACACATAATTAAAAGGTAGCAGAATAGTTATTATATATATATATATCAGCATGTGTTTCATCCAAATGAGGAACAGTTTGTCACCTTAGTTTAGAAAATACTTTTGATTTGTGTTTATTTGGATATTAAATAAGGGCAAAAGGACCATGTGTAAAGCCAAGCTGACAACACACTGCTTCCTCTGCCTTGCATAATTTTGCAAAAGCAAAACTACATTTACAGTATTATCTTGAACTATGATCACAGACTAGAAAAACAGGAAGTAAAAGGTGTGTGTTATTTTAAATGCAGAAATGCAAGAGCTATCATATTTATGCAACAATTTCAAGATGGAGCCTGGATGCTGGTATAGCTCACATTACTTGAAACTCATGCAATTTGTACACCTTCAGCTGGATATACAACTCTTCCAAATCACCACAGTATTTTTCTTGAATTCCATGTACCCTGAGCTGGTATGTTCCCAAAACTGTAATGAAAACTTCCTTATGTTAATTCATCGCTGCAGATATAAGACTATATTTTTCTCTGTCTCACTGCATCTCTTCATAGCTAGCCTATTTCACCTCTACCAATCTCAGATCATGCATCAGCACCACCTCCAGCTCTTTGCACAGTTAAGACCACTGCCTACTCTTCCAGAGGAAAGGAGTTTTATTCTCAGCACTTATATGGCAGCCAACAGCCTTCTGTAACTCCAATTAGAGGAATCGGGTGCCTCTGTGGGCATTGCCTGCATGTGTACACTTACATGCATATATGAAAAAATACTCATACACATAAAGTTTTAAAATATGAAAACTTTTTTTTTTGTGACAGGGCCTCCCTGTTGCCCCTGCTGGCATGGAGCTCACTATGTAGACAAAACTGGCCTTGATCATATAGAGATCTGCCTGCCTCTGTCTCCTAAGTGCTGGGATTAAGATGAATATATGTATACAAACAATTTTTCTTTCTGTGTAATAACTGAGCTTCATAAGAATATTTGAACTTCATAAATTACATATGTCCCATGAATTGTGTTATTATTCACATGTGTAGTGGGTGGGTGTATGAAATTTCCAGAGTAGTTTAAAAAAAATAATTAAGTGAATTGAGTTTGTGCTGCATGGAGATCCTAGGCCCTCCTTGGGCATCTGCATACACATGCACACACACACGCACACACACACACACACACACACACATACAAGTAGTTAAAATAAAATAAAAACTAAAAATGCTTTCACTCATCTCTCATAATCAAATACAAAGATTGACTTGAATGATCCAATTGATTCTTATCAAAAGAATGAAAAATACATTAAGTTTATTGAAATTAGTTACTGCTCTTTTGATAGATGTCATCAAATTTTGCCAAATTTTAAGAGAAAATATTAAAAGAAAAGAAATAAAAATCCAAGTTAGACACTAACATATTTCAGAATATCTACCTTTCTAAAATTTAGAAAGTGTTCTTACCACCAAGGTTACTTAGCAGTGTTTATCAGAATGTGTAAAGTGGCTGCTGTTCCATGTACTTCAATGACCTGACATCAAAAATTCACATTCAAATTTGAATATCATACCTCTAATATTGTTAATATTCAAGAACAAGCTGGGAATACAGGATCTGATATGATGTTATCTTATGATCATGCATTCATTTTTTATTAGACTTTGGTTTGAAAATGATACAATAGTCCTTTTCATCCTTGCAGAACTGGTCAATTTACTAAAAACTAATTCAAATTTGGCAGAATAATGAAACTTTTCTGGAGAAAAGATACTTTGATTATTTTGATTTCTACCTGTTATTATTCCAAGGAAGATTTCATTGAGAGTGCAAACATATATAAGCTTAAACACTACATATAAAGCTAACATAAGGACAAAATAATAGAGTTAAGAATGTGGCTAGCATCCTTATTCATCATATTCAGTATGCCAAATACATACATGCCACTTTTTTATTTAAGTTACCTGGAAGTCAATGGAAGAGTCCATAATTTGGGAACAAACAGAGAAGCTGCAACTAAATTCAATAGAAATCAGGGAAGGCACAGGGTTATGGGTCAGGTATTAGGATGATGCCTGTGTTTTCAACTTGTTAGTGAAAGCAGTCAAGCAAAACAAGATGACAAAGAGATGATCAAAAGAATTAGGGCTGCCAATTTATTCCCTTCCAAGATAAATGGACAGAAGAGGAAATAGTACATGCAAACTAAGTACAAAGTTTTATATTTCCCTAGAAGAACTAATGACAACAGGGAGTGGGATTCTACCCTTGGTAAATATTCTATGTTGCTGGTCTTATCAAAAAAATCTAAGACTGAGAGTTTGATTAGTTTGAATTTTTGGACTGCTCATGCCTCAACAGTATACAGTGTTCCTCTTTAGAAGATAGCATGAGGATCAAAGTCAGAAAATACGCAGGCCCTGTAGACACTGGCATGTCCACTGTATTGCTAGCCAGTTACAATTTGGGTTTAATAACCGATGATTTTTTTCAAATTCTGTAAGGTTGAGACTGGAGAGATAGCTCAGTGGTTAAGAGCATGGCTGCTCTTACAAAGGACCTGGGTTCAATCCCCGGTACCAACATGATGGCTAACAATTGTCCATAACTCCAGGTCCAGGGAATCCAATGCCCTCTTCTGACTTCCAATTGTATATCATGACACAGGTGCACTTCTGATTATCAATACATGCAACAATACACTCATATATATAAAATAAAAACAATAGATAAAATTAAATGAATAAATAAAATCCTGTAAAAGAAACACTGATGGTCACTATCAGCCAACTTTATAAGTTACAAAGTTTGTAAAGGAAGCTGATTGTTGCCAAACTGAGAAGTGTGTCAAAGTATGAGTTGAATCTGCTGAAAAGTAAAAGTCCTTATACTAAACAGAAGTTGATTTAACTCTGCTGGTTGTGATACACATACCATATGCCATTTGTTTCCTCATTTTCCATAACTTTTTTAAATAAGTAAATTCTATAAACTTATCACTCATGGTCACATAAAAGATAATTTACTAAATCCATTGACTGTGTGTTTGGGAAGTCAGGGAATCCATAAACCATATAAACAATTAAAAGTTATGTCAGGCAACACCTTAAGAGTGAAATGGTAAACTCTCTTTTCAGACAGGCTTTCAGAGGGTGCTATGCTCCCTCTGTTGATCTGCTTTCCCTCCTCTTTCCTTCCATACAGACACAGCATGGTACCTGTCTGGTATTCACTTATGCTCACCTCTTTCTGGTTCTCTTCCAGGTTCTTGGAGTTTCCTGTGATTTCTCAGCCTAAAAAGTTAGAGTGGTGGCTCTTGTTAAGGTTCAGATAGCCATGCCCCCTCACCAACAGGGTTTCACTGACTTCTCAAGCTCCTGAGAAAAGGGAACTGAGTTGATAAGCACCTTGGTCTTTGAAGTCAAAAGAAGCAGACTTTTCTCCACTGTTTGGCCAACACAGCAGGCTTCCCCTTTGATCGCTAAAGAGAACAGGTTTTAACAGTCCTGGTCTCCCACTTCCCCCACCCCCACCCAACTTTAAAAAAAAAAATACATCTTCCCAAATTCTGCAAGGAGCAGAAGCTCCCCCTTTAAAAGACCACAGCTCATAACCTGGGGCAGACATTTTCCCTACCTGGAAGGGAATGTGTCCCATGTGTTCCTCTGCTAATAAACTCTATGCTGATGGAGTTTCATCTGTGTCCTGGTGCTTTCTCCTGACCAACCCTATTTGTCATTTGGGTACTTTTTCCTATCACATGGTGCCAAAACCCGGTTCTTACTTCAAGGGACCTGCCTGGACTTCTCCAACACCACTAATTTGGCTTTCAGGTATACTCCCACCCTTCTTTTCTCTCTTCTCCTCTCCCCAGGTCTCTGCTTTGCTTTCACCTCTTTCTTGTTCTCCTCACTGGGGAACACTCTGCCTTGCCTACATCTTTTGATCTCCTTTCACATTGAGTTCCAGCACTGGATGGAGCTGCTTTATCCATTGGCTACCTTGGTTCCCCCACCCCCTGCCCACCACTGGCATCTTTTCCTCCCCGCCTTTGCCATGGGTCTGTAAGGCCTACTGTCTTCCATCCTTTTTTCCTGTCTTTGTCCTCTTCTACTACCTTTCTTCCTCAGTTTACTCAGGATAATTTCTGATACTGTTCAATCCAACACCTACAAATGCTCTAGATCCTCTCCTCTCTCTCCCCCTCCCATACTAAGGCTATCTACTCCATGTCATGTGCCTGCCAGCTTGCCATGTGTCTGACCTTCCTTGAAGGCTTTAAACCTGTGTGATCCCATGGCTTTTTTTTTTGTCCTTCCCACTATTCACCCCCTCCAGGCAGCTGCCAAGATTTCCAGCTGAAATTCTAATTCTAATAAAATGATAACAGTTTCCAGCTGGGCCCATTCTTAAATTCTCTTATAAATGTGCCTAAGAACTCTTTAGGGAACCCTCTCTCCCCATTTTGACCCAAATAGCCTAAATCAGCTGGGCAACTTTGCTGGATCATTTAAAGAATTTCAGGAAGCTTGCCCCATGCACAAAGAAAAAACTTTTTGAAAGCCTTTTTTCTCCTAAACTTTTCTCAGGCAAAGGGTCTCGAAATTTTAATCTTAGGCCCTCTTGGGCATCAAGCAAGTGGTGCTCAGCTGTCTAACCAGACCTAACTGTCTTAAATTTCACTATACATAAAGGTCACAGGCACTGCTCTGGCGAGTCATATGCTTTCAGACCAACAACCACTGATTTATATGCCGTGTTCCTTCTGGTGCCCTCATGAGTTTCGTTTCCAGCATAGCTTCTGTCTACAAATTAAGAGATGCTGACAACTTGGCTTTGCAATCACAGCTGCAATGGCTGGTGAGAAACATGAATTCCTTTGATTTGCTTTCTATTTATGAATAT
>NW_008353490.1:496066-511796 GCF_000622305.1 Nannospalax galili | reverse complement strand
GATGAAGATGTCATATAATAAACAATGCACTTCTAGTTCAAAATAAGGTAATACTGCCAAATCTACACAATGGCAGTTTAAATTTTAACATCGTTTAGGGCCTGTTTCTAAAGGGGATTATTTTGAGTTTTAACATCTTCTATGGTATATTTACTGTTTTTTAAAGATGATTGTTTTAAGTTTGTAATTGTTTGACATATTTATGGATATTTTAAAAGGAGTTATTTTTAGGTTTTGACATTGTTTGAATGACACCTTTATCTGGTAATTTTAAAGGAATTATTTTGATTTTATCATCTTTTATATGGTATTTACTAATTTCTAAAAATTACTATTTAAATTCTTACTGTTTTACATACTGTATTTGTAAGTTTCTAAAGGGAACTTAAAGTTTTTCTAGCCATTTCCCTTCAAGGTGCAAAGGTACCTGACAGTTTGTGATGACTAGACTTGTGAAACACATGGAAATTTGCTGTACTCCAGGGCCAAAAATCTTACAAGACACAAGCTACTACCAACACATAGCTACAACAATGAGAGGTAAAAAGTAATAGTCTTCTTGAATGAGAGGCTTGAGATGCCATCTCTACTGGTCTTAACTCCTCCCATGTCTACATTGTGATTCCTGTTTTTCTCTGAAATTGAGTTATTTCCCTCTCTGATACTCAGATGCTCTATGCTTGCTTATGTTCCTGCCTCATCATTCCCTGAGTGCTTCCTAGTTATAATGTCAGGGTAATATTAATTATATTGGTAAATTGTCGCATGCTGTTTGAGCTCACTGAGGCCCTGACTCTGGAAATGGAATTATCCCTCCCACATCAAACTCAAGCCTATTATCTCAAGATGTGTTCTCCAAGACTTTTCCAGGTTTTGGCTGGCCCTCTGACCCTGTTACAAGGAAAAGAAGAACAACAAAACAGCCTAAGAGTAAAGGCACTTTACAGCACTATGCAGTTAGAACAATTAAGATGTAAATTAATTTCAACAGTGGGTATTACTATCTATAATGAAAGTAAATAATGGGATTATTTTCAGTACTATTTACATTTTATTTATTCTTAACCTAATCTGTTATTGTTTCTGAATTATGTTCTTTGATTTACAAGGTTTTATTAATGACCTTCAGTTATTTAGCTCTTAAAAAAAAGAAAAGATGCTACCTCAAATCTATATGGAAATTTGACTCTTTCTTTAGGCCACTAATTACCTATACAAAACGACATCTAAGCTGGTTGGGTAAAATCCTATTTGTTAAATACCGTTTTTGTTTTTAGTTTACTTTCATTGTGTTTTAAGATGTATTCATTTTGTTTGTCTACTTCAAAGGTGTTTTGGTTTAAAAATGATAAACCACATTCTCAACAAAACTATATGACTAACTATGTATATACAGTCAACACAAATTTATGCTTTTTAAAATTAATTTACTTTGTATCATTAATTTTTAAGTAAAATCTCATACAAACTGAAAATGTTAAATTAACACCAAAATATTTTTTCAGGCCAAAATAGCCTGTCTTTAATCTACAACATGATTCCTGGTACTAAAATATATAAATTAATTTTAAGTACCTCTCTCCCTATCCCTCTCTCCCTATCTCTCTCTCCCTATCTCTCTCTCTCCCTCCCTCTCTCTCACCACTGCCCTTCTGGGGCTCTATTAAACCTCTACTAAACCACCACCCTTCTGGGGCTCATGTTCCCTCAGCCTCTACTAAACCTCAGGAACAACTTGTTCCACAAACATCCCTCCCTTCTAGCTCACTGTGTTTTTTTCTGCTATTCTCCCATCCCATTCCTTGTACTTTGTCTCCGGCTACTAGCTTGTTGTGTCACACTCTCATTGCAGGGTTTTCCACTCCTCTCACTTGCCTTGAAATCTCATGTGTATTGGAAAACCCTTTCCTTTCTCTGGATATAGGATGCTATTTCCAGAGATATAAACAAGCACTACTTCCTGTCCAGGACAGGCTCTCACCTTTCCTCTTCCTGATGACCTAATTGTGGGACACCACCTTCTGGGACTTGGAAATAACTTGAAAAATATAGCTCAAACACAAGCAACAAAAAGGGATGCTTTCTTTTGGTACCTGGTTTTCCTCGCTCTCTTTTTGCATGACCAATACCAAACTCCTTTTCTTCCTCCTCCCTCCCTGTCTCTCTCTCTCTTCCTCATCTGCTGTGCTTTCCTGCTCAGACTTTTGATCCTGCCTCCGCTCCCTATAGAGAGAGATTTTCATTGTCTCCTGTTTGCTCAGTTCTGTCTCTACCTCCTAACTGCTTTCTCAGTTATTTCTGTGTCTCCTCTTTGCTCTGTAGATAATCGGTCACTATGGGAACCACCCACTCAAAGTCTCAGGGTCTTACACCTCTTGCTTGTATTCTTAAATACTTAAAACAACTAGGACTTTCGATACAATCAGGCCAAAACACTTGAAGTTCCTGTGCACCACTGCCTGGCCTCAGTACAAGTTAGATAAAACTCTGTCCAAACACCAGAACCTTAAACTTCAATATTTTGAGAGATTTAGAAAATTTCTGCCATTGTAAAGGCAAATGGTCCAAATTACCATACATCCAAGCTTCCTTTGATCTCCATGCTAATCCCTCCCTCTAGGGCCCATGTTCTTCCCATCAGATTCTTCTGGCTAAGATAGTTTTATGGGATCCCAACCCCCCAGAAGCCTCCACCCCTCCTCCTCCTCCCTACACCACCACCTCAGCTTTTGATTATACCATAGCTGATGAACTGCCTCTGATTAGGACCCATCCCCAAACTCCTCCTGCTCCTCAGCCTGAGGCACAGACAAGTCCTCCCCATGTTCTTCCCTTGCTATACTCTCCATTTTCTCCCATTCCAGGGGCAGACCCAGCTCTCCTCCTTTCTCCAACTCAAACTCCCTCTCCATGCCACTATCTTCCCCCTCTCCAGAGCTGCTCTAAGTCCATCACCTACCCTCCTTCCACTAACTCTCCTCTACTTCAGGAAATACAAAACCTTAAACACCTCCTTGCCAAATATTCCCTGGTCTCCCCTATTCTGCCTTCTAGCTCAAATAACCCTTTTATCCCTTCTGTATCTAACTTCTAGACCCTACCTCCGCTACCTCTGCCCCTGTGTCCCCTCATGGACAGGACACCCCTCCCATCTCTCCCACTCCAAGGTTTATAAAATCTAAACAAGGTTATAGCAGAGTTTTCCTTAATTGATTATGCTGGAGGTTGTAAATATCAATTCGATAATGTTTAACTATGTACCAATTTCTTTTTTCCACCTAAAGCAAGGTTTTGGTAGACCACTCTCTAAACTATATAAGGTAAAAGATGTACCTAGGAACTTATAAAACACAATATGTGCACAGGTAATATTAACTTATTACATTATCTTATGTACATAATTTAGATTCCATGTCCTTTTAATAAGATGATGCTACACACTACTTCCTTCTGAGTCAAACAACTACCATCTTCATGACTTCAGCTGTGTTCACTAATAAAAATTATCACAATTTGACTTGTTGACTTTAGTAGATAATTAAAAGAGGAGGGGTAAGCAGGGTCAATGGACCCTCAACTGAGTATCCAGCTGCTCTTCCCAGGCAACTGTATGTAATTTGGCCCTAATCACATGATCTCCTGGGTTTGGGGAGGATTAAAGTATATTAACTGGAAAAGGCTAGGAAGAGAAGGCTTGATCCATGCTGGGTTAAGGCTTTCAAGTGTCAATACTCTCAGGTTACTCTTTTACCTCAGCAACCCCTCAGTTGTGTCTGTAAGTAACCTCAGTAAATTCACTGGTTCCTGTGGCCCACATTCTCAGGCCTCCTGCATGATCAGACAAACCATATACTATATTTTATGTGTATTTATTAACTTACAATGGAATGAGTACCCAGTGCCTAGCCCCACACCACTGCGACTCAGAGACTGCCTTATCAAACCATGTAATGCCCATAATTCGCTCATGCCTCTAGGGCCTGCAATCGCCACAGGTCCATTGAAATCCATTCTGTCTTTCAGCTGTTGTGTGTGGCATTCCCACAGCTCACATGCTACCCCACAGCTCACATTCGTCTCCACAGTTCTTGGCTCAGCCATGGCTTGTGGCTTCTCCAGCTTGGCTCAAGGCTTCCATTCCAAAATGGCTCCCAGCCACATCCCCATAGTCTAGACTCTACAGCAGGCCCCACCCACTGGAGGAACTAGCCAATCAGGAGACACTCCACCCCTTTCCTCCACTCTTACTGTCTTTCTGACCATCTTTGGCTAAAGTCCCTGAACCTTGGAGGGGGTGATAGATGTATGGCAATGTCTCTAGTATCATGGCTAGGGAGTGGCTTCTTGGGCCTCCCCATTAGTCATCTTTAGGCCATGGCCACTGATCTATCTCAGTGGTGTTTCTTCTTCTATAAAGATAAATGGAAGGAAGTAGACATATTTAAACAAATATGAATGTAAATACAGATGCCTAGATGATATCCCAGTAGGTGTACTATACTCATTAAACAGTATACTTATGATGGCTTCTCCACTAGGGTCTGTAGCCTTTCCTGACAAAAGGCATTGGCCTGGTCTACAGCACAGGATGTGTGTTCCACCCCTAGGAGCGGGCCTGATCCAATTAGAAATGTGTCAGTTGTACATATGTGTTTTAGCCATTATTGCACTTGCAAGTATTGCTTTGCAGACCCATAGCATGCAGCACATGGGGTCCTTCGTTGAGTAGACTTATAGGGGATCCTTTCTTTCCCAACCATCTGCACAGAGCCTTCTGGCAATATGAACGTCATCCAGCCAGTGGCACGGAGTTTTTTGGCTTAGTCTCAGTTCTGTCTCTTCTTCTTCTCCTGTGCTCACAACATGCAGTGTCCTCAGCAACATATTCTTACCAACCTTTCTAGTGTACAAACAACATTAATGGCAATATCCTTGGTGAATTGGAGGATCTCTAGGAGCGCTCTCTGATGAGCAGCTTATAGAGGGGCAACCCACCCCTGGTATTGTAGATTTTCTTAACAGTTGTCTGTAGCTGGCCTTTGCTTCTTCAGGTATCATTCAAATAGGTTTCACAACTGTAAAACACTTGAAGGAATATTCACAGTATATATTAAATCACTCATAGACAAGGTCTCATAAAGCATGGAAAGTTTTTTTTTCCATTCGTATTAACTGTTTTCTCCATAGATCCTTGTTAAGTACTGATAGGTAAAAATTTTGGAGGAGAACGAGTGAATGGAGGCTGAGGCACCGAGGCACAGATAGAACTCTCAGCGGGATACAGCTTTATTTCGCATGGGACACGTTTCCCTCAGGGAAGGGAAAAATGTCAGCCAATGGGTTGTGAGCTGGGACTTATATACAGGAGCTTCAGGGGGCAGAAGGGAGGGTAGTTTGGGGGAAAAATCAAGCAGGGGAAAGCAAGAAAAGCAGGGCTTGTAAACCTGGCTCCGTTCTGTCTGCCAGCCAGGATCTGGGTCTGGAAGTGTTTACTTTTTTGTCCTCTTAAGGTAAGGGAAAAGCTGCTGTGCTAAACAGCTCCTAAAATCTCTGGTTAACAGGTAGAATCTGCTTATCTTGTCTTTGGAGATCAGAGGAAAGGCAGGCTGCTTCTTAGCAGAGTCTGTTCCCCTTGACTTCAAAGGCCAAGGTGCTTATCAGCTCAGTTCCCTTTTTTCAGGCTTCAAAAGTCCATAGGTCCCTGTTGGGGAGCAGGGGAAGCTGCTGCTCTTTGAAACCCTAATAAGTACCATAGCATGGGTATGAGGCATTAATTTGGTTATCTTTTTACCATTTTTAGTTATCCCTTTGGATTCTTTTATTCTTGATAGACTTATAGGTGTTGGCTCTAGTTGCCTGACCCTGCACTGGGCTAAGGAAGCAGGGGGCTTCTCCTGTCCCCCCTGCGCTTGTTGATTCCCTGAGTCAGACAGGCTCTGGATCTGTCTGCTGACTGTAGCCACATCTGTCATCTTCCCATTGACCACACCATGTTGCTGGGGGGGAACTTGGTGGAAAAACCTGCTTCCACATCTAGTATAGCCTTTATCAGAAGAGAAATGCATCTTATTTAATCATTGGGGATTATTAACCACCCCTTGTACAGTTGTTATCATTCAAATGTCCTTTGTAAACTGTTCTTCTGGTTTTAAGGCCTTCCAGAAACATCTTAGTACCAAATTTGGTTTTCTATAATTTTTTTTTCTCTGGGAATTTGGGCTTGACATAAGTCTTGCCATATTTGTCTTCGAGTAACCCAAGCAGACCATTTCCTCTTTCTGGGTCTTTTTTTTAATATTTCTTATAGGGTGTTTTGTTATTTCACAGACATGTTTTACATGCTGGTCAGAATTATTTAGATTTGCCAAAGCCTCTCTCACTTTGCAAAGTTCCTGTCCCATTAAAGGGCTTAGTAAAGCCATTAAAGCTCCATACCATTTTTGAGGTCCCAGTTGAATTAAGTTTTCCTTAACATCTCTGGTGAACACTATCTCATCTGGCCCAGTGAACTGGACATCATATATTGCTTTTCTCATACCTAGTTCTCTCAGTAATGTCTGCCCCTCCTTTATAAACCTCCAGCCACTGCTAATCATGTTAGTCTTTAATGCCTTCAACCAGTCATCCCATTAAGAACTGCTTCCTCCTTCATTGGCCTAGGTTGAACAGCCTACATCATAAGGATGGATGGGTCATTATATAACTTAGCTGTGAAGCTTCTGAAGGACTTAGACTGATGTCATTTCCTCCCATGTCCCATACTCTCACAAGCCACGTGACCAGGGGCTCGCTGCTTGCTTGCTTGTAAGTTTTTCCTAGTTTTAACAGTTCTAACATGGAATATTTCCTAGCTATAGTACTGTTAGCTTTTTTCCCCCTTTTTTCTATTATCTATCTTTCTCTGAGTCCTTGAACTTCACACAAGTCAAAGTGCCACACTTTTTTTCTGTCTCCAGCTCTCACCTGGATCTGCCTTTCAGCTTTTCCTGCCTGGTTCATATCTTTTATCATGCAAAGTGGTTGCTCTGTTTTTCTGGGAGCTCCCTTTGGGTCCAGAGCAGATAAAAATTTTCTAGCCTTTGAGTAACTTTTAACAAATCTTCACATACCCACAACATATCCGCATATTTACAACATAGCTGTGGCCCATGCTTCTGCATGGCTGGCCTCTTTTCAGTAACCCATTGCAAAAACCACATCAGTGCTGCCATTAGCACTCTTCTAAAACTCATTCTCAGTTTCATCATATCCTGTCAGATTACACCAAATCTGTGGCCCAAATTCTCTCTGGGTCTCCTCTGCAATCAGACAAACCATAAAATATATTTTGTGTGTATTTATTAACTTACAAAGGAACGAGTACCCAGTGCCTAGTCCTGTGCTGCCACAACTCAGAGCCTGCCTTATCAGGCTGTGCAATGCCCATAATTCACTCATGCCTCTGGGGCCAGCAATCGCCCCAGGTCCATTAAAAGTCAGTCCATTCTGTGTTTCAGCTGTTGTGTGTGGTGTTCCCAAGGCTCACGTGCTTCCCCAAGGCTCTTGGCTTCCCCATGGCTTGCAGCTTCTCTGGATTGGCTCAGGGCTTCTGTTCCAAAATGGCTACCAGCCACACCACCATAATCCACACTCTGTGGTAGGCCCTGCCCATTGGACGAACAAGCAAGTCGGGAGACAGTTCCCCTGAAAAACTTTAATATAATCAAACATTGGTTTGATACTACAACCTGAAAAGGGGAAAACATTGCTTAGTATCTGTAGGAAAAAATAAAAAATTTGTTCAGCATGGTGGTGCACAGCTTTAATCCCAGCACTCGGGAGGCAGAGGGAGGCGGATCTCTCTGAGTTCAAGGCCAGCCTGGTCTACATAGTGACTTCCAGGACAGCTGGGGCTATAGGGAGACCCTGTCTCAAAAAGACCAAAAAAAATTGTGTTTGTCAATATTATTGTGTCTCATGGTTATTAAAAAAAGAAAATGGAATGGAAACTTGGAGGATGTTGGAAGGATATGAGAATGGAGCCTTTTTTTTTTTTTTTTTTTTTTGTCTTTTTGAGACAGGGTCTCCCTACAGCTCCAGCTGGCCTGAAAACACTATGGAGACCAGACTGGCCTCAAACTCACAGAGATCTGCCTGCCCCTGCCTCCCGAGTGCTGGGACTAAAGGCATGTGACATCACACCCAGCAGAGACATTTTTTAAAGAAGGATTTGTGTATGAAAATTATGATGGCTGGATATTTCCAGAGTTGACAGAGAGAGAGCCGGGTAGGTGATGAAGGTCTGTGTAGGATTGTTGCAATATAACAAAGATGAGACAAGGATAATGTGTAGACAATCTTGAAATTTCTAGGCTGTAACTTAGTCAACTAGTCTAAGGATGTCTAGTCAAGGTTTATTTAAGGATGTTGCACAAGCTATATCTACATAGCACATGGTAATTTAAAAAATCAGACTGGTGTAACTAACCTTGTTGGATGTTTAATAGCCAAGCTTTAAGGCCTATATTAAACTGGTCAGAGGCAGCTAAAGACACAAATTTTTGTTCCTTGCCCGCCAAGGCCAAACAAGTTCCAGGAGCTGTGGAGCATCTCTCGAAATGTACTGAAATTTTTGTGAGTCAGCTGTCCTCTTTTTCAGGGAGGCCATGGAGTCCACAGAAGATGGACTTGAACCAGTGTCCAGTCTGCAAAGAGGAGGGTCAACACAGAGGAAACATTTCCTTCATGCTTCCAGGTGAAACCCCAGTCAAGAAGGACCTTTTGACTTATCTTCATGTAGATGGAACTCTTAAAAGAAAAGCCTGAGGAGCCAGGGGCTCCCCCAAAGCCCATATGACCCCTGGGGTCCTAATCCAAATACTCATATGACCTTAAGAGTAAAAATAAATTGGTTTATTTGGGCCATCAGTATAGCCTTAAAAACCCAAAAGGAAAATATAACCAAAAATTAAAGTCATCAGTATATTTTAAGAGTTCAAGGGATTACATAACCCAAACATTCAACGTAAGTTCTTATGTTGAATAAGATAATTGTCAATGAGACAATTATCTCTCATTGATGAATTTGTTCCTAATAAGGCAATGCTATTCAGATATAAGACTTCAAATCTTGGTCTGCAATACTGTAGTGCCCACCTACAGCTAAGAGAGGTAATCCACTATTGTTCTAGCCTAAAAAATTAAATGATGGCTAAATTTGTTTTCTCTCCCTATCTAAAAGCCTTTGAGAGGTAACAAACACTGATTCTAGCCTCTTGAACAGCTATCAAAATGCCTGAAAACAAATCCTGAGTCTATCACTATCAAGTTCAGCCCTGGCAGAAAAGAGAAAAAATGAAAAATGAGCTATTACCTTGGTGCTAACCATTGCTCCTTGCCTCTTCAGATATTTTCAGAACCAAAATCCAAAAACTAAATATTACTCTCATACTAATTTTAATCAGTTGTTACTTTCCTTCCCTTCACATGTATACAAGTGCCTGTCAACCATCGAGGACCCTGTTGAGATGCATGAAGAGGGAACCCCCGCTGTCTGATCGACCCGAATCCAGCCCCCCAATGTTGGCCCTGTCCAGCAGGAAGTAGCACGATGACAATGAAGCCCCCTATCCTGTAACACAAAAGGTTGGAATGTTAAGGTTCAGATAGTCCTGCCCCCTCACCAACAGAGTCTCACTGACTTCTCAAGCTTCTGAGAAAAGGGAACTGAGTTGATAAGCACCTTGGTCTTTGAAGTGAAGAGAAGCAGACTTTTCTCCACTCCTTGGCCAGCAGAGCAGGCTACCCCTTTGACCTCTAAAGAAAACAGGTTTTAACAGTCCCACTCTCCCACTCCCCCCCGACCCAACTTTAAAAAACAATATACCTTCCCACCTTCTGCAGGAAGCAGAAGCCTCCCCCTTTAAAAGACCCCAGCTCATTACCTGGGGCAGACATTTTCCCTGCCTGGAAGGGAATCTGTCCCATGTGTTCCTCTGCTAATAAACTCTATTCCAATGGAGTTTTATCTGTGTCCTGGTGCTTTCTCCCAATCAACCCTATATGTCATATGGCTAGTTTTTACCTATCAGTTCTCTCATGTTTCTAGTAGATGCACAATTCATTATTATTAGTCTATTCAAAGGAATTCTGAAAGTGAATACATTTTGTGTCTATGTCCCTAAGTTATAATAAATAATGATGTGCTTTGGCCAAATTAGAAATACCTTAGAGCAGCCACCCAGCACCTATTGCATTTATTTTTCTAGATGCTAGTCTGCTGCTCACCTGCTGCTCACCTGTCTTAAAGTAACTGAAGAGAATAAGAATGTTTTTTCTTGATCATTGCATATTGTCCTGAAGTTTTCTTAATCTTCTAACAGCTGCTCTGGGAAGCTACAATTATTGATATTTGACAAACAATGGTCTTGGACTCCACATCTGGCAGATAAAGCAAGCTTCAGAGAGAATGAGACTGGTATCACCTCCTTCCATTTAGAGAGAAAGAGAATTTGTAAGGTAGTGTTGTTTTATGAATACTTTCAAGTAAATTACTGGGAAACCATAAAATTATACAAAATGTGGATAAATGTTTTAAAACTTAAAGCAAGGACTCTGAAACAAACAGGAAATGTTGCTTATTTAGGGAGCAGAATGGAGTACACTTCTGTGTGTCGTGTTCCTTCTTACTGATCTTCCACTAATTTTGTGAGGCCTCGGAAACACTGAAAACAGGAGCCCTTTAGCCCTGTAACAATCACTGTACCTGGCCAGTATCTCAATAAATACCACAGAAGCAAAAACTCTAAAATTGTCTACCAAAACAACCACATCAATCATATGTGTCTATATTAGTAGGAAGTAAATGGCCCATCACAGAATGGTTTACCGAAGTCGAAGACCTAAATCAAGACCATCAATATGGAAAGTATGGTTTTGAAGAGACAAAGAGTATGTTGTGGATATACTGAGTTGGGTACCCCTGTGGGGGATAAAGAGGAGAGGAATGCATACTGGGAAACTTAGAGCAGTTCTTGGAATGTTGGGATGGCTTTGACAAAATAAGGCACAATGGACTCTTTCAGTAAGAATCGTGGGTGGCATGGTCAAGTGAGGAAGCAGAGAAACTGGGGCTGTCCAAAAGGAAAACTAGAAATTTAGGAAAGAAAAGAGATGTTAAGTCTGGTTTGCGTTATATAAATTAATATTTAATATTCTGTATAAATATTTAATAAAGTTCTAACCATATTGCTTGAATTATTTAAAAAAAAGAGAAATAAATGTGAGGAGTTATACTTTTCAAAAATGTGAAAATAAGGCAGTTAAATGCCAGGTGATGGTGTGATGAAACAGACTAAGTTCACTGAGTACCACAGAGAAAGAAAGAGGCAGTGGAATGGGGAGTAATCATTAATGGCTAACTTGCTAGATAAGCTTGAGTGCCACCCCCACACAGAATTTATGAATGTTTTGAAAACCAAAGAAGAAACCATTGAGAGTGAGAGCTGTGATATTTCTAGGACAATTCAGAGAAATGTTTCAAATTATTTTTTATTAGTTTCTGTCTCACTGGTTTTTAATGGACACCATAAAGAAAAGAGTGGCAAGATTATATGTGGTATTTTTGTTTATGTCTCCTGATGATACTAGTTGGGACTCTTTGATTAAAACCAGTAATCAAGCCACCACTAATGGAAGATGTATTTAGTTCATGGACTTAACACAGTGCAGCTATACTTTTAAACTGGTAAAATTGTATACATAAACTAAAGGATGCATACAGAAACAATACCTTGCACATCTTAGCATAATATAAGGGATCCTAAATAATTAAATGTTAACTACACTACTTTACAACAATAACTATGATGCATTTTAGTAAAAGCACTTTCTTTTAACCATTTTTAACTTCAAAACATCTGAGTGCATAACAATTTCAGTCAGTAATAGCATTTCAAATATTGGTTTACTTACTCAAGGAGCTCAACTTTTTATACAGCTCCTCTAAGTACATTCTTCAGTAAGCGCTTTTTCTCTTCCTACATTCTAATTCACAATTACTTCAATGCTAAGCAAAAAATTAAATAGCTGTCTCTTATACACAAAGTCATGATCTATCATGCAACACTAATCCAAGAACTCTTCCTCAGTGTTCTAATTGCAGTGAATCTTCATGTAACTTTAATCTGCTACTTATTTTCAACAGTTTTCCATCAGCAATGTGGAAAATACTAAATTACGTGTTATCAGCTTTCTGTATTATAATGAAACCAACTGTAATCATTGAGTATCTTGGAGGAAGAGGAAGCAGAATGGGAACTAATTATTAATTGCTACTGTTCAAAATAAGCCTGCAAGCCATCTTCACATAGAATTCATGAATAATTTGTTACCTCATGATCAACTTGAAAAAAAACTGTTATGATTCCTCAAGAATTTCCCTCAGATATTTGAAAAATAGGGGCCAAATATTATGTGTTGTCTCTACATAGGTTTTCTATTTATGTTTGCTTTGTTTTCAATATTTTCTTTTAATAAGCATGTTTTATTAGCTTTCCATCATTGTAACAATATTTTTTAAATCACCTAAAAGGAGAAAAGTTTCACTGTAACTTATTATTTCAGAGTATGGTTTCCTTAGTCCTTTATTTCTGGATGATGGAGCAAAGCTGCTTACCCTACATATAAGAAAGTAGAGAGAGGAAAGAGAAGGAAACAGGATGGAATATCCATATACTGCCCACAGCCTACTTCACCCAAGCTCATTCTATTCCTAAGTTTCCATTACTTTCAGATAACTCATCAAATTATGAACAGACTGTACTGGAGGTCATGAGGAATTTGGAAAGCCATCTTATGAAGTTTTAGAGAGAAGTGACAACTTTTAAAACTGGGCTAATTACTATTCTTGTAATATTTTATCAAAGAATCTGGCTACCTTTTACCCTTTTTCCAAGAACTTCCCTGTGGTAAAATTTTAGGTTAATGTACTAATTGCTTTGGTGAAGGAAGTTTAAAGACAGCATAACACTGAGTGTTATATAGTCTGCAATGTCAAAGAGCAAGTGGGTCTGAAATTAGTAAAGCAAGTACACTTTGGTGAAAAAAAAAGAGCACTAGGAAGATTAATGTTACAGCCAAGGCTGAAAGAGTGGCTGTAATTATAAAAGGGCTCAGTGTCATTAAGGAGAGTCTCTGCACTGGAACAATGGGAAGAAAATCCTCAGGGCAAGATCTCACACAGCTGAGTTTCCAGCTTATGAAGAAATGAGCATAATGGTTTTCTGTTCCCAGAAAAAAAAAAAAAAAACCTGAATACAAAAGTTGTTGCTAATGTGACTCAAGATGATTGGATCTATCTCAAGCTACTAACTGAGCTTTAGAATGTTGTTCATGTGGTAGTTGGCTTTAGAAGAATAGGAGATTCCTGAGTGAGGAGGTCATGCATTTTTCCTGCTGAGGCTGGCCAATGTGGGGCAAGGAACCCCTGCAAGTCCTTGAGAAGGCATTTCATGAAGCTATGAAAGTGAATTCTGGATTATGATGGAGGCCCCAAGGTAGTGGAGATGCCAGGGTCATAAAACTCTGCCAAGGAGAGCTTCATAGAGGGAATAGAACCAAGCCTAAAGAGAGATGCATGTTGCCAGCAGCAAAGCTAGAGGGACTGTGACATCTAAGTCCTCTTAAACTAAAGTTACCAGACAAGGATTTATGGAATTTGGTGTTTGTCCTGTTGAGTTTGTCTTTATTTTTTCCAGTATTTCCTCTCTATTCCCTCATTGCTCCCTTTTGGAGTGGGAATTATAGTCTTTACTATTTTATGTTGGATGTGTATAATATTGTTGTTGAGTTTTCAGAGGGTCACAGGAGATTGCCATGAGTCTCAAAAGAGTCTTTGGAGTTTATACTTTTGTGAATGTTGAGACTAGTAAAGACTGTGTGGACTTTTGAAGTTGGAGTAAATGCATTTTGCATAATGAGATAACCATGAACCTGGGGAGTAGGGGGATGGAATATGTTTGAATGAGAAATGTTCTCTGTAGAGTATGCAGTGCTCAGTTGGCCATCCTGTTTAGGGAGAGTATGGAATTTTAATGGGTAAAACCTTGCTATAAGAAACACATACTGGATGAGATGGTGGGTGACTTGAGAGTTTATAGCCTTGTCTTACTTCCAGTTCACTCTCTTTGCTTCATGTTGGCATTTTAAATATGACCAGTCAGCTTCAGGCTGCCATGCCTTCATGGCTATTGTGTATACTCCCTCTGGAACCATAAGTCCAATAAATCCCCTCCATATTTTGGTCTTGTCATGTTATTTCATCGCAGCAACAGATAACTAAGATAAAGTTACAGAAGTTCTTTTAACACTCAGATTCAACACTGATGCTCTCTATGAGAATGAGTCTTCATTCAGCTCTTCACATGCACTCTAGGTGCCATATGAGTGACAAAGCAAGAAATAATATATTTGCTTTCATTCATAAAATCCTGCCATTGATCCAGCATCCAAGTTCTCAAATCCTACATTGCGTATCTTAGGCTAGGACTTTAACTGTTGAGGTAAAGCTGGTCCTCTTCTCCCAGACTAGTACAAGAAAGCACATTCTGGGGCCTGCACCACAGCCTGATTATTCTACTTTCCTAAAAACTTTCATTAAAAGCAGAAATTTGGCCAGCCTGGTCTACATAGTGAGTTCCAGGACAGCTGGGGATACCAGGAAAACCTGCCTCAAAAAACTTCCTCAGGCATTGCACAACATGGGTGCACTTACACACATAAGGCAAAACACACACACACACACACACACACACACACACATATATATATATAATCTTTGAAGAAATCAACCAAAATAATGGTTTGTTTTTCTTGCTGTTCATATTCAATTGAAAATGGAATGGGGTCAGATGTTTACCCACTTGGTGTCTGCCAACATAATGGTCTTCTGACAAATGTAGTTAGGCATTCAACACAAGATTCTGAGGACTTGGAGAAGCTCAACTCTGAACTGCAAAGATGACTAGGGCCAGAGTGCAACACACAGCAAATGAAGACAGACACCTGAAGAACACCACAGATAGGTGCTGTCCTGATAGCCAGGACTGGTAAAATGCTGAAAGAAGGAAAATTTACTTCTGAGTTCTTCTGTAATTTACCTAAAATGGATTTAGCAAAAAGATAATAAATTCATGGAAATATTTCTGCGTACATATATTTGAATGTTCTCTAAAGATACTGAAAATATTGTCAAAAATGTACTTCCCTAACTAATTAGATCAGTCAAATTCATTTCACAGGAATCAATAAATTTGAACACACATAGGCAGACAGACACACATACCCCCTATGTATAATGAAAGGAAATATTAAAGAACCCACAGAATAAATAATTACAGAACATCATTTTTCAGGCAAAATCCTTCATATTGTACCTTGGCATTTATGAGTATTTATTATAGTTATGTTATTTCAAATAGAAACAAACTTAATAACATCATTTTTATCAAACATTGTAAATATTATTCTCAAGGGAATTTTTTAAAGTAATAACGTTAAATAATGAATGATTTGCAATTCTACTTGAAATTCACAAACATAAGTCAATAACATGATTTTAGAATGAATTTCTCTTTGTACTGAAAATTTGGTATAACATCCAGGGTGTCCAATAAGCTATCTAATTTATACCAAGTAACCAGTCATGGTAGTATAAGTATATAATCCTAGTTATTGTAAGTCAAAGGCAGGA
>NW_008353490.1:487673-495963 GCF_000622305.1 Nannospalax galili | reverse complement strand
GAATCAAGAGTTAAAAGTTATTTTCAACTACAAAGCAAGTTTGAGGATAGCCTGGGCTTCATGAGATCCTCATAACACCAACTAGTAATAATTTTTTAAATGATAATTTATGTAAATAAGAAACAATATTGCTCAAACATTTATATCCATGTTGATGACAAAACTGTTTTATGTTAGAGTATATTAGGATAATTACATTTGTATTAATTTTAGATTTATTCATTTATTTTCATAGATTTATTATTTTGCAATACAATATATAAAACATAAAAATTAAGAGCAGGAAGCATTAGAAAAGAAATATATAAAAATAATTACTTTAATTGATCAGACTGTTCAAAAGTCCAGTGATGTCATAGATGCTCCTTGTGAGCAGAATTTCCATTCCTGTCCCTGAAGAAAGCTGTTTGCTATGCCCAGTCTAGAAGAAAATCTTTGGTCTTGTTTCTTTCTTTAAGTTTTGTTTTTAAATATTTTTATGTGTTTTAGTTTTTGAGAATGTCATATATGAGCATTTTATTTTCATTGTTTCCATCCATCCCAGTCCTCTTCCAACTTTTCCCATCCCCTGACTCCCTCTCAATTTCATGTCCTCTTCTTTATTATTATTAATATTATTATTTTCGCACACATATAACAATATAATACATGGAGTCCATTTAGTGGTGTCAAGTATACTTGTGATCAGGGCTACCCACTTACAATTAAATAACATCTTAGGTTGCTAATCCCTGAAGAAAACTGATTTTGCACTCCCTGACCATCCACTGATTGCTTATAGCAAGATGAAGATCTTGAGATGGGACTGTGTGACATTTCCCCCATCCAACTTGGCATATCAACTGGTTTTGTCATTATGTATATCTTGTTAGACTAAAATATTCCGAAAATTTCATTGATGCAGCTTCCCTATCATGTCTAGATTGCATTAACTATCAGGAGGTGGAGTGTCCATCTGGCTGTTACAGTCTTTCTGGTCCCTCTTGTTCAATGTTCCCTGAACCTTAGGTATAGAGGTTGCATTATAGATTTATCACTTAGGACTGGGCTCCTCAGAGTCACTTGTTCTCTGAATTTGACTAGTTGTGGAAATTTTTAATGGTCTCCATCTTCTGAAAAAGCAGATTTCTGAAGAGTGAAGAGAGGTATACTTGCCTAGAAATGCAAGGATACATATTTGGAATATAGAGAGTTCCCCAAAGAAGAAATGAAAATGTCCAAGAACTACCCTAAAAGATGTTCAACATCATTTGTAATTAGGAAAATTCAAATTAAAACTTCTTTAAGATTTTGTTTAACCACAGTGAGAATGGTTAAGCTCAAGAAAACAAAGGACAGAAAATGCTGGAGAGGATATGGGAAAAGTGGACCCTCATTCACTGCTGCTGGAGTTGCCAACTTCTGCAGTCACTATGGAAATTAGTTTGGAGAACTCTCAAAAGACTAAAAGTCAATCTACCATATGGATCCAGCTATGATACTTGGTGTATACTCAAAGGACTCAATATCTTTTACTTGATATCCTCAAAGATACTTGTTCAATCAGGTTTGTTGCTACTCTTTTCATAATGGCTACAAAACAGAAACAACCTAAATACCCCTCAATTGATGAATGGATAATGAAAATGTGGTACATTTTTATACAATATAATTCTATTCATATATTATAAATATGTATTCATGTGTATAGCTTAAAGCTATATAATAAAATCTACACTGCTAGGTAATGGAAACCTCCCTTCAAGTTATTAGCCATGGCAGTCCAAGAGAGTCCCTCAAAATACAGGCTATTAACACAGATCTTTGTTGCCTCCTAGAACTTGAAGGTGAGACCCTGTTGCTGAAGACAAAATCGCAATATCATTCAGACAAAGGAGTTGTAGCAATTGAGGTGAAACTGACCTATAAGCCATCTTCCTAAAGGCTAGCACTCATGGCTTAGTGGTTAAGAATGCTTGCTGTTCTTCCAAAGGATCCAGGTTTGATTCCCAGTACACACATGGCAGCTTAGAACCATCCTTTATTCTAGTTCCAGGGTATCATCTGACACCCTCTTCTTGTCTCTGTGGACATTGTATGCATGCACAGGCAAAACACTCATACACATAAAATTAAAAGAACAAATATAAAAATTTAAAAGACTATCACTCATAGTGTCATAAGATACTATGCAAGCTATCAAGAGAGAAAACAAATCAATGGTCTTACCCAGCTATGACTCCTATGAGCCGCAACAATGACCAGACCAACAAATTATCTCTATTGCTCTAGTAGTGGCACGTTGATCTTGGGCATAGTAAGTAGCTATGCCCAAAACATACCCAAGTACTCATGACTGGAAAAGATCATAGCCCCAAAGGAACAACCTACTTCCATCACTTCCATAGACCTTTTTTACTTCTTAGCATTCAGTGAAAGGGGTTGAATTTGGCTCTGACCTCAGAAAAGAACCTACTTGTTGGAAACAAGTTATTCCAGAAGTAATTCACATAAAAATGAGATTATTAGCATGAGTCTAACCCAAGCTAAATGATGTTCTTAGAAAAATGGAAACTATTAAGACTCAGAACACACCAAGAGAGCATCAGTTGGTAATGAAGAAAGAGAGTGGAATGATATGCTAACAAGGTATGGAATACCCAAGATGGCCCTTCTAATTCTCAACAATGCATTTGAACAGTTTGTTGATTTATGACTTCAAATAATATATAAACTTTATGAATCTGCTACCAAGTTGAAAGATGGCATTATAGATCATGGTCATTCACATTTAATTCCTGAATAAACTATTTCATCCCATTTGAAGTGAGAGCCATGTCTTTTCACTGAAAGCTAAGACATTGTAATACATTGAATTTCTGTGATGCCAGATGTAGATCTCCTTTTCCTTCTCTAGTTTCATTTATTTATTTCCTCTTCTTCTTCCTCTCCTCCTTCTCCACTTCCTCTCCTCCTTCTCCTCTTTCTCCTTTGTCCTTCCATTTTGTTATTGAAACAAAATATTACTCAACTGTATTTCCATTTTTAAAAGCCATTTTTAATTTATTTGTTTTATTCTCTTTATTTATTTGAGAAAGTGTTTCTCTGTGCATCCCAAGATTAACCTTAGCCACTTGATTGTTCTGCTACAGTTTCTAGGTTTGGGGAAATGAACAACAGCAAAAAGCTCTACTTTGTTGACTTTTCAAAGGATTTTACTTTCAATTTTACTTTTTTTCTCCTCATATTTTCATTACCTCCTTTCTTCTACTAACCGTGGGTTTATTTTCTATTTTATTTTATTTATCATTTTATTTTATGTGTATAATTGTATTGCCTGCATGCATCTCAATGTTCCCATGTCATGCAATGCTCCAGGAAGTCAGAAGATGACACTGGATCTCCTGGAACCTTGGTCCTCTCCAAGAGCAGCCAGTGCTCTTAACCACTGAGACATCTCTCTAGCCCTGAGTTTCTTATTTTTTAGTAATTAAAATGATTTTAGTTTTCACTGTCCCTGCAAAAAATCAATTTCAAAAGTAAAATAATTTCATCATAACATAAGCATAATTTAATTTTAGTCTGAGCTCTACAAAAAATCTAGTATAATTTGTAGAAATAATTATCTTTATAATGGAAATGTCTAAGTAATATAGCATTGTGTTTCTACAAATACTAAGTACAATTGTTAATTTTATGCTTGAACTTGATTGGGAGACAGGTGGCAGGTAAACATTATTTCTAAGTGGGACTTTGAGGATGCTTCTAGAAGAGACAAACATTGGAATCAATACAATGATTAGAGGACATTATCTTCACTAGCATGAGCTATCACCTTCCAACTCATTTAGGATAGGAATAGGGAAAAAAAGATGCATAGGCTCAAATATTCAAATATATTGTCTGTGCTTGGTGGACTTGTTAGGTGGACATGGCATCTTTAAAAGGTGTAACCTCTTTGGAGGAAGTGTGTCACTAGACACAGGTTTGTGGGTTCATCATCTTGCCCACTTTGTTTGCTCTTTCTCCTTAGTGTTTCATGTTGAACATGTGAGTGCTCACCTTACTGCTCCTGCAATCTTGCCTGAGGTTTGCTGCCTCATGGCCTTGATTGGACTTCTAACCTCTTGAACCATAATCCAAATTTAACTCTTTCAAAAATCATGTTTGGTCATGGTGTTTATCATAGTTACAGAAAAGTAACTAAATGGAAAGTCAAAGGACACCATGACAGAGAAAACACATTTCAGATTATGATAATGAGAGACTCTTGTTTGCATTAGTAGATACATGTCAATCTAATATCAGAAAGCTCATATGTAAGCTGTGTCACTGAATTCTTACAGCAGTGCATATAAAGGTATCATTTTTCAATTAATATTTTTATCTTTAAAATATATTTGTATTGCTAAAGAATGGGCAACACAAAGTATCAAGTTTAAAGGCACAGGAGAAATTATGATGCAGGCTAATTCTATGCTAGTATCTATGATTATACATTAGAAAACAGGCAAATAAAAGATAATTGGATGCTGACATATTTTAAAAAATCCCTAAGTTACATTATACCTCCACCTTAGGTGTTAGATACACTTAGTATTGACCTGGGCAGAATTTAGTTTTGTTATAACTAATTTACTCCTAATGTTAGTGATATATCTGTGTTTTTTTCATGAAACCTTTGGGTAATTGTTACTATACTGAAACTAAGTAATGGGAAAAAAAAATTTGCAATGATAGTGGAGACATAAGAAAACACAAATCCTTTACTAATGTATGATTTTACCATAATTAGTGATGTATGAGATTGATCCAAATATCTATCATTTAGAGACACTACTTATGATTTTGTTTATGCCTTTAACTTTTCAAATTCGCTTTGTGTGCTTTGGCCTGTTTAGATGTGGAAAGAACTTAAACATGAAGGGGTAATTATCAGAAGTGAATAATTTGTAGGACATCTTCAAGAAACAGAAGATTTGTAAATTTAGCTCCTTTCTTGATTGTGCTTTTTGATAATCATCTCATTATTCATGATGATTATCAGAGCATGGATCTGTTATCAATTTCTTTATTTTTTAGCTCTGAAAATACAATCTATTTCCAGAAAATTATGTTGTTGAATATCTGAATCTATAGAATTTACACAAACACCAAACTTGTGATCCACATTGCAAATTTTCCTGCAACATGATAATTTTGAAAAGGAAATCTATGTGCATGTGTGTAAAATATTACATAATCAAAATATATCACAAATTATGCATATAATGTAGAATAAACAAAGGTGAACATAGAAAGTTGTGTCATAGAAGAGTGCATTTTCTAACAATCTCAGGAGGAAACATAAAAAATGATTACAAGCAAAGCATGTGACTTTATTCCATCAGTAATAGTGTATATTACAATCCTAAAACAATAAATAATATGTAAGTTACATATTATCAACAAAATGTTGTCCATATTATATGTAAATGGAATGTTGCGATATAAGACAAACTACAATTTATTTTATGTTTTGTTTTATTGAGACAGGGTCTCATGTAGCCTAGTCTGATCTTGCACTTGCTATGTAAATGAAGATGACCTTGAACTCCCAGTCCTCTACCTTAACCTCCCAAATATGGGGATTAAAGGTATAGAATACCAAATTGATCACTAAAATCATTTTACCAAATTCATATAGAGGACTTGAAAAGTTGTCTTAGTCAATGAAATGCTTGCCATACAAGTATGAGTATTTGAGGTAATCCCCTAGAATTCACGTAAAAAGCAAGGTGTTAATGTATACATCTGTAATGCCAATGCTGGGGAAGTGGTTTGGGGACATCCTTCTAATTTCTCGCCCAGCCAGTATTGCCAAATCAGTGAGCCCTAGATTTAATGAGAGATCCCATCTGAAAAATAAATTAGTGGAGACCTTTCGAGGAAGACACCTGACATGACCTATATCCTTCACAAGCATGTTTATATACACACACATACATGCATCCATGCATGAACATGTGTACATACACAAAATAAAGAGAAAAGTGCATGAAGTTGTGTTTTCTTATAAAAAACCATAATATATATGTGGAATACAGGTAAAATGAATAATAAGGGCTCAGCAGAAGACCTAGGTTCGAAGACCAGACCACATGGCACCCACACTGTCCGTAACTAAAGTTCCAGGGGATCCGATGGCCTCTTCTGTCCTCCATGGGCATTCCACAACACTGGTGCACTTTCCTACATGCAGACAATATACTAATATACATAAAATTAAAATAACAAATAAAATATTTGAAATAAATAAATAAATGAAGAACAAAAAACAAAATGTCTAAATTATTAGATAATTTATTGTAGCATGCACAAGAGTTGGTAGTACCAGAATGTGACAGTTGATAACTTTTCATTCGTGTTTGGTCCATGCATCTGGACCCTGATGTCAAGATTACTTTCTCTTAGCAATAACTGAGGCCCTCTGGACTTCAACCTAAATGCTCATGTTCATTTCTCACCTAGAGAAGCCTCATGAAAGAACTAGCTGGGGTAGTACTGATGTTGACTTTCTGCCTTTAACTTGTCTTCATCTCAGTGGATGTTTTAAAGTGTAAGTGAATATTACAACTGCAGATGAGGGATATAGGCTAGGAGGGATCCAGAGGTCTGAGGCTTCCAGGTTCCTCCACTTTATAAGAGTTCTTAACATCGTCTGTCTTTTATTTCATGTTATGTCCTTTTTCTATATTTAGGCTCAGTGTTGGACAAACAAGTGTTTCTCTTGATATTAAAAGGTGCATGATCATGGATGTCTGGTCAAAGGAACATATTTTGTCCAGCAAGTTGCTTGCAGTAGAATTGACATATTTTACTCAAGGAGTCATACCTTAAATTGAAATTGCTTTCCTTCCTTGGAATGTAACAAATGACTTTAGAGGGACTTGGGGAAAAGAAAAGATTTGTTTAGACAAGGAAAGTAGGCAACTGGGCGTGGTGGAGGATGACCTTAATCCCATCACTTGGGAGGCAGAGACAGGAGAATCCCTGTGAGTTCAAGCCCAACCTGGTCTACACAGGGAGTTTTAAGCCAGCAGGAGCTACAAGGAGACCCTGCCTCAAAAAGAGTAAAAAAGAGAGAGAGAATCAAAGAAGGGAATAAGAGAGGATAATAATGGTCGGGGACTTTGATTGAAGAAGAGCAATGTGAACACACACATTCACACAACACACGCACACACACACACAACTATGAAACTGTAAAAAAATATTAAAAGAAAAGCATTATTTAAAGATCTGGGTAACAGCTCCTTTCTGGGTGGTACTCCTGGCTCTCTCCATGCCTTGACTCTCCCAACCTCATTCATCCTCCCACTTCCCCTGCCCCATCTCTGGTCTTAGCCTGGGTACTGGCCCATTCCATGTCTTGGCACCCCAGATGCCTGGACTCACCTCTTGGCCCAGAATCCCCACTGCTTCCTGATCCTTTGCATGCAGAACAACCAAACCGCCCCCCCTACAGTCCCCAGCAACCATCTGGATGCGGTCCCTCCCCCATCTCCCTTTGCGTCCCTGGGCTGCACAGCTGTCAGTTTCCGGCTGCACCCACTGCTCCTTGACTCCTCCAGTATCATTCACCCTCCCAGCTCCCCTACTCCATCTCTCCTCCTGCCCTGGGTACTGGTCCATTTCTTGTCTTGGCGCCCCACATCCCTGGCTTGATCTCTTGGCCCAGAGTCCACATTGCTTCCTGATCCTTTGCATCAAGAGCAACCCAGTTCACTCCAGTAGTCCCCAGCAGATCACAGGGCATGTTCCCCCCACCCACTTCAATTTGCATCCCTGGTGGCACATCCACCAGCTTCCTGGAACCAGCATCTTTCCTGGGCCCTGCTCCCAGGCCAGCCCAGCTCCAAATTCCTGGAGTCAGCATCTTTTCTGGAAGGATCCAGAGCTTAGGAGAAAACCTGAGAGCATCTGATCATCATTTGACTTGGGCCTCTGTGGGAACTCATGAAGATGAAAGGAATTTGGCCACTCCACTATAAAATCAGAAGAGAGAATCTGAAGCCTAGATCATCTTTTCATGCCCCACAAGTAAACCACAAAGTCACATAAAGTTTACAAAAAGAAGCAGACCTAAACTCAACAAAGGAAGGACTGAGTCTCACAAAAGAATCAGAAATTAAAAAAGAAATCCAACTGTTAAAGTCTCAGAGAAAAAATAATAACATGAAAACAAAAATGATATCTCCCCACCAATTACCAATGGTCCTCTAGAGGAGTACAAAGAGAACCCCCTAAAGATAACACAGGATATGGAATT
>NW_008353490.1:436944-487583 GCF_000622305.1 Nannospalax galili | reverse complement strand
TGAATGAATTCAGAATTCAGAAAAGAGAAATAGTAAAGAACAGTCAGGCTGAAATGAAGAAGGAAGTGAAACACTCAGTAAGCCAATTAGAAATGACAGGAGAAAGCTTCACCGATAGGATGAAATAAATGGAAAACAGAATATCAAGACTGGAAGATAAAGTGACTGAATTAGACCACTAAAGCAAAGCTTATGAAAAATGTAAGAAAACACAAGAATGGAATATGCAGGAATTGCGTGACACCATAAAAAGGCCAAACTTACAAATCATAGGCATACAGGAAGGAGTAGAATCTCAAGATAATGATGTGGACCAGATCTTCAAAAGGTTTGTAGAAGATAATTTCCCAAAATTAAAGGAAAACATGTCCATACAAATACAAGAAGCACATAGAACAAAAAATGGACAGGACCAGAAAAGAAACTCTCTACGGTATATCATACTAAAAACACTATACATATAGAACAAAGAGAGAATACTGAAAGCTGCAAAAGAAAAAACAAGTCACATATAAAAGAAAACCCATCAGAATTAGAGCTGATTTTTTAGTGCAAACTGTGAAAGCAAAAAGAGCCTGGACCAAAGTATTCCCAGTTCTAAATGACCACAGATGCCAACCTAGATTACTGTACCCAGCCAAAATGTCCATTATAGTTGAAGGAGAAAGAAAAATCTTGCATGACATAAATAGGCTGAAAGAATTCATGTCCATAAAACAGCCCTTCAGAGAGTTCTTGAAGCAATACAAAGAGCTGAAGAAAGGAAAGACTATACCCAAGGGGTTATGGGAAGAAACTCAATGAAGGAGTAACTTTGGTAATGCACAGAAATACCAAGAATGTGAACAACAATAAAAATGATAGGATTCAACACATGACTTTCATTAATAACTTTAAATATCAATGGATTGAACTCCCCAGTCAAAAGACACAGAATAGTTGAATGGATTAAGAAACTAATCCCATCTTTTTTATTATCGGCAATAAACTCATCTCAGTTTCAAGGACAGGCACTACCTTAAGATGAAAGAATGGAAAAAAAATATACCAAGAGAATGGTACTAAGAAAAAAGCAGGCATTGCAAGTCGAATATCTGATAAAATAGACTTTAAACTAAAACTAATCAGAAGACACAAAGAAGGCCAATTCATTCTGATCAAAGGAACAATAGACCAAGAAGATATTTCAATCATAAACATATTCACCAAATCTGGTGCACAAAACTTCATAAAAACAGTACTACGAGACTTTAAGATCCAGATTATTTCCAACTCATTAATAGTAGGGGACTTCAATACCCCATTGTCTCCATTAGATAGATGAACAGGACAGAGAATTAACAGAGAGACTTCTGAATTAAACAATACAATACATTAAATGGACCTAACAGACATCGACCAAATATTCCACCCAAGCACCAAAGAATATACTTTCTATTCAGCACCACATGGAACTTTCTCCACAATTGACCATATACTCAGGGAACAAAAGAAATCTCAAAAAAATAGAAAAAAATTGAAATAATTCTGTGCTTTCTATCAGACTACAATGCAATAAAGCTTAAAATCAACACTGGAAGACACCCTAGTGTCTTAAAAAACATACTCCTGAATGATGAATGGGTCAAAGGAGAAATTAAGAGAGAAATAAAAGTTTTCCTGGAACTAAATGAAAAGGAAAATAGAACACAACAAAACCTCTGGGACATGTTGAAAGCAGTCCTTAAAGGGAAGTTTATGGCTCTAAGTGCCTACAATAAAAAATTGGAAAGAACACAAATAAATGACTTAACTTTGCAACTCAAGACACTTGAAAAGCAACAACAAATGAGACCCAAACTCAGAAAACAAGAAGAAATAACAAAAATCATAACAGTAATTAATGAAATAGAAACAAAGAAAACAATACAAAGAATCAACGAATCTAAGAGATGGTTCAGTGAAAAGATAAATAAAATTGACAGGCAGCTAGCCTACTTAACCAAAAGAAAGAAAAACACCTCCAAGACAACAAAATCAAAGATGAAAGGGGAACCACCACAACAGACACCAAAATAGATCCAGAAAAATTATAAGGGAATGCTTTAAAAACCTATACCCTACTAAATGTGAAAACCTGAAAGAAATGGATGGGTGTCAAAAAACATGGAAACCACAAAAACTAAACCAAGAAGAAATTAACAGCTTAAACAGACACATAACACATAAGGAAATTGAAACAGTAATACAAAAGCTCCCAACTAAAACAAGCCCAGGACCAGATTGATTTACACCAGAATTCTACCAGACATTTAAAGAACTGCATCCAAAACTACTTAATTTATTAAAAAAGATAGAAATGGAGGGAGAACTTCCAAATTCCTTTTATGAAGCCTGTAGGAGAGGAAGTGCCAGGCCTAAGCACAAGCTGCACTAAGGAACACAACTTCCACTTTGAGAGCGCAGCCCGTGCTTCCACAAAATAGCCAACGTATGATCTACCCTGATGAGGGGATCCAGCCCGGATGAGTGGGTCTATCAGGAAGTGACACACCAACTTATAGGACACAGGGGAAAGGGGGAGAATTATATAAGGCTTGGACTTCCCAGCAATAAACAAGTCTGCAGCACCTCGCCTAGTGCCTGCTCTCATTCAGCTCCCAGAGTCTGTGTGTTGATTCCATGCCACCCCTCCCCACCTAGGCCAGAACCCTCATTCCTTTCAGTCCCTCATGGGCTGGACCCATGAGGAAACCTGCAACAGCTGGCTCCCAAACAAGGTTCCCGGGCCCCTAGCATTGGCGATGCCCCCAACTTTGGTTTGTTCAGTGAGTAGGCTCCAGGTTTTTTCTGTCTGTTCAGCTGCTTGAGGGTGAGCGAGTGGCCCCCTTCTCTGTCCCCTCTACCCTGTTTGTCATATTTGTTGTTAAATCAGGAAGGCACACTCTGCCGCATGGTCCCAAAGCCCATGTCAGCACCTTTCCCTTCTCGGCTTGTCCCGGTGAGTTCACATAAGGGCTGATCCACCCCGAACTCAGAGCCCAGGCTTCGGGTCATCCTGTTGCCTGTCCTGGAGACACCATGTGAGCATATGACTGGAGGTGTCATGGCCTCCAGAATTATAACTTATTAAAGGCGGTATTGGAGCCCTCAGTCTTCCTGTGCTGGCATTCAGCTTATGAAGATCAGGCTGAAAATCAGGCATGTCTCAACCTTCAATATGGCCTTAATATTACTCTGGCTATATTCACAGGATGTGGACAATATATTGACCCCATCTGCCAGTACACTATTGGCCTTCATGCTTACTACCAACAAGTTAGTGACCTGACTTCAAGGCCCTTAAATGTTGATCCCCCACATGACCCACAGGCATTCTTCCACAATCTGATTCAGCAGCCAGGGGAGTCCTTCATGTACTTCCTCACCCATGTAACCAGGGCAGTGGAATGGAGGGTGGAGTCTGGACCTGCCTACTATATGCTTATCAAACAACTGGCATGGGAGGGCCTAAATACCCCTACCGGCAATACTGTCGCACCTGTCCGCAATGATGTTATTCATAAATGGGTACTTGCCACCAGAGACCTAGACCCCAGGATAGGGACCTTCGAGTCCCTGACCACCTCCTTGGAGGGAGGACAGGACACCTTCTCAGGAACTACCTGAACAATGGAGCTCATCCCAAGACCCGCTGCCCCAAATGCAAAAAGGGATTTCATAGGGCAAAAGATTGTAGGTCATGGCCCCAATTGGACTCGGCTACTTTAAACTCCACCTAGGGCACCCCTCAGCCCTACAAGTAAGAGGGAGAATGAGACAGATTTTATGGACCCTTCTGATTCTTAATCACTCCCCCCCCCAATGACATTATTTCTGAATGGGATCGCTGTGAAGGGCTTAGTGGACATGGGAGCTGATGTTACCATCATCGAAAGCGAGCCTCTTTGGTTCCCCCATTGGAAATATGGGCCTGTCATGCCCACTAAGGGAGTGGCGGGCAGCCAGGACACAAAGCTGGCCATCTGCCCAGTACACTGGAAGGACTTAGACAGGAGTAAGGGCACATTCACTCCCATAGTGGCTGATGTCCCCTGCAACTTATGGGGTTGAGATGTCCTGGAGGACATGGATGTGGACCTTACCACAGACAGGCCTTTTATGATGATATCATAGCCCATGATAAACTTGGCCTCTCTGGGAGAAATTAGAGCCCTGACCAGCACCCCCAATTCTAATGGCCACTGCCCTCCTTAGGACATCCCCTAAGGAGTCTCCCACACCTATTGTGCTTACCTGTCCCTCTACAGATGTGATCTGGGTGGAGCAGTGGCCTATTATAGAACCTAAATTGTCTATCCTCAAAAGGTCCAGGAACAGCTGGACCTCGGACATTTGGAACCACCCACTAGTAAATATAATACTCCAATATTCGTTATAAAAAAGAAAAATGGCCATTTTAGATTGCTTCAGGACTTATGTGCCATTAATGACTAAATGGAAAAAAATGGGCTTAACACAGGATGGCTTGCCCCACCCTGATGCTATTCGTCCTTCTTATTATATCGTAACACTTGAAATTAAAGATTGCTTCTTCTCAATCCCACTGGTCCTCCAAGATCGTGATCACTTTGCTTTGCCTTTATGGTTTGGGAACCAAACTTCCACAAGCCAGCCCTCAGATATCAATGGAAAGTCTTTCCCCAGGGAATGAAAAACTATTTGTCAGCTTTTTATCTCATGAGCCACTTCAACCATCCCTCATAGTGCACAGTTTATTCACTATATGGATGGCATTCTGTTGTCCCATCTAACCCACAATTTCTCCACAAGGTAACCAGAGACTTACTCTGCTGCCTATCGTCCCTTGGCTTGTCTATCACCTTAGATAAGTTACAGGAGGTGCCTCCTTATGCCTTTTTGGGGCATACCATTTTGGCCGTCATATGCCCTATGGGCCCTGCCTTTAATTCACAGCTGGTCTAAACACTAGCTGATTTTCAACAACTATGTGGCACCATAAATTGGCTTAAACCATTCTTGCCCATTCCCTCAGAGGAACTGAGGGCACTGTATTGTCTTTTGGAGGGCCCCACCTGCCCTTCAGCAAAGATTAACTTAACTCCCCAAGCCATTGCATTATTGCAAAAGATCATTGAGTTACTCTTGTCAACAGCCCTCTATAGGTATGAGCCTTTAAAATCCCTACAGGCTTTAGTGCTATTGACTTCTTCTGGCTCCCTTGGTGCTCTTTGTCAGACTGGGCCACTTATCTGGGTCCATCTCTCATACTTGGAGCTCCAGCAGGTTTCCTCCAAGTTTGTTCTGGCCTTTAACTTGGCAGTCAAACTGCACACTCAAGTTCGAAGAACCTTCAATAGAGAGCCCGATGCTATCATTCTCCCCTTTCCCCTCCATAGCCTAGAGGCAGTCTGGGATGATTCCATAAGTTTTCAGACCATGATGTCAGGCTTCCCTGGCGCTATTGACAATCACCTGCCCCAAGACAATAGAATTCAGGCCCTTCTCACATTGCTGCTTGAAGTTAAGCCCCACAGCACTCCTTCTTCTTCCCCAATTCCCCAAGCAACCATTGCCTTTTCAGATGTTAATAACTTTGGGGTCCTGGTACATCATCCTGGAAAAAAGGACATCACCCACATCGTCCTTAATCCTGGCTCTGTCCAGTTGGGAGAACTCTTGCTATATTTAAAGCTTTAGCAGAGTGCCAGGATGAACACCTAAATCTCTTTTCTGATAGTGCCTATGCTGTTCAGGTCACTAAAGTCCTCGCCTTTTCTCATGTTAAAAACTCCTCCACCTTACTCCACCTCACTATGGTCAAGCTACAGGAATGCCTACAAAATAGAAGTTACCCATGGTACATCTCACATATTCACTCACATATTGCACTTCCGGGATCCTAGCTTGGGGGAATGCTGATACAGATGCCCTGATCATGACAGTCCAGTCTAGCCCATTAGAACAAGCAAGAGCTTTACATCAACAATTCCACCTGTCCCCTCAGAGTATTCATAAACTCCTCCCAGAAATCCCCATGTCCCAATGCAAGCACCTTGTCCGATGATGTGCTATCTGTGGCCCACTCATGCCTCTCGGTCCTGTTAACAGGAGAAGAGTGAATTCCCATGGTTTGATACACAATGCCATTTGGCAGATGGACGTGACTCACTACCCCCCTTTTGAGAAATTGAGATTCATTCACGTTATAGTTGACACATGCTCTTCCCTTACTTATGCTTTAGCTCTCTCAGGGGAAAAGTCTATACCTGCCATTAAAGCTATAAAGTCTGCCATGCTAATCATGGGCATACCCTGGGTGCTTAAGCCTGATAATCGGTCCACTTATTCTTCTCAAGAATTCAATAAACTTGTTTCCTCATGGGGAATCAAACATACCTTTTGTATTCCCTATAACCTGCAAGGATAAACCATTGTTGAAAGAACAAACAGGACACTTAAGTCCCTCATGGCTAAAAGCCCCTTGAATGAGGCCAAATGCAACCCTCACCTGGCTCTTACTGAGGCTTTGTTCCACCTTAATTTCCTCATGTTTGATGATGGTGGTCTCATCCAACATACAAACATTGGTCCTTTTTACCTCGGGCTATGCCCCTGACGTTAGGTAGAAGGACCAATTTCATGCCTGTGGCAGAAAACATCCCCCATCCTGACACAAGGACGAGGATACCCTTTTATTTTTCCACAGGATGCTACAACCCCATCTGGATTCCATCGAGAGACATCTGGCCAGCTATGGAAACCCATCTGGAGACCAGACCTGAATGCAAGTTTGATAAGCCATGACATCCTTCCCCACTTTGTTATCTTCAACACCCTTTTGTCCTTTGGCTATGCCTCTTTGCAGGCTTCAGATCTCTAGGCACTGGTCCCCTTACCACCTCTGATCCTCCCTGTAGATGAACAGTCACCTGCTTTCCCAGTTCTCTTTACTACTAATGAATCCCTCGGTCTCCCCACCATGGAATTGATTCATGCATCTGTTCCCATAAATGGCACATGGTCCCTTGCAGGATCGCTCTGCTTCAGCCTAGTCCTTAACCCCTCTTCCTCTAATGTCTTTCGCTGTCACTCCCTCTTTAACATCACAACAGATGCCATTCGTGGAAACCGAAGCCAGGGCTACTTATGGGGCATCAAAATCTGGTCTCCCTTGGTAAAGGACACTTCTGAGACTACTACAGTGTCCTTTGTGCCTTTGTGTCCCTGGGGCCACCACCCCTCCTGCCCCAGAGGTCAGGTGTCCTCCATGGACCTGGTGCCCTCCCACCTATAAACTTCCCACCACATTGTTCTTTCTTATTCCATGGGAACACTGCCTCCTGCTCACTCCTGAAGGTACGCTCCTCTTTAAAGATTATGATGGATGCCCGCAGGCTTCCTGCCTGGCAGCCTGGGGATACCATGTCTCTACAAAACCTTACTCTTATGTCTACCCTGACCCCAGGCATAAAGACACTGTCAGGGGGGCCTGGGAGCTCTGTGGGCCAGTGGCTTGCCTGGATTTGCATCCTCTATTCTTTATATTAGGTGGAACCATCTTTAATGATATATATACAGGCGATAACTCAGAGATGGGTTCCTCAGGTGTCACAGACCCAACTTGGACACCTTATGAAGTCTCTGTTAACATCTCTTTTTCATTCTCACCCTTTTGTGTTTGTCCTCTGTTTGCTCTGCTTCTTACTGTCACAAGTGACCCAGAGGTTACACTTAACTGCTCCCTTGCTAACTGCATTCTCTCGGTATGCAGGATTTTCCCCACCTCTCTCTTTCTCATTGTGCGTGAAACCACAGCAATCTGGGTTCCCATTCCTAATGCCACTCATTTCCATGCTGTCACCCTCATGGAACAGATGTCTATCCAGCCCTTCCCCCAGGTCAAGAGAGATTTTGATATTACCATGGCAATCATCACTTCCATTATCCTTTCCTTGGGGTCTGCACCCACTACTGCTGTTGCTATCACTCAATCTTCCACTACCAGGGAAATACTCAATAAGGTAGTATCCAAAACCTCTGCAGCCTCACAAAATCAATCTCTTATTAATCAATACCTCTTTCAGGCCATTTCTGTCATCCAACAACAGGTAGACCTCCTCGGTGAAGAGATGGCAATCATCAAACAGATGACGCTAATGGACTGTGACCCACAGTTTAAAGCCCTGTGCATCCATGGCCACTAGAACCAAAGTTTCTCAACTACTCCACCTTGCTCACTGAGCAGATCATCTCCCTAAATTATACATGGTCTCAGACATTAGATATAAACTCTGGGTTCCTCGACAAACTCTGTTCAAACTTAAAAGCTTTGTTTGAGCCTTCATGGATCGTTACTTATTTGCTCTTGGATATCATAGTCTTAATTATTTTCTTGCTCATAAAATGCCTTGTTCTATGCTTCTGCAGACAAAACCAAGTAAATTACTTCATGTATCAGATTGTCATGTATCAGAGGATCTGGCTTGCTGACATCCAAGAACTGGCTGCATAATTTCTTTCCCTCCTCCTCCCTCACATGGTCATGCTAGAGGTCACACTGTTCAATGGTTGGTAGTCAATGATGGGTAAGATTCTGATGGTCAAGACGACCTAAGACAGGCACAGTCCATCAAGCTGGGTGTCCTATGAGGTGGGGTCAAATATGTCGAGGCAAAAAACGTCGGCTCCCACTGAGCTTTCTATAATAAAAAGGGATGGATATGCAGGAGGTGAAGTGCCAGGCCTAAGCACAGGCTGTACTAAGAGAACACAGCTTCCTCTTTGAGAGCACAGCCCGTGCTTCCGCAAAATAGCCAACCTACGATCTCCCTGGATGAGGGGATCCTTCCCAGATGAGGGGATCTATCAGGAACTGACACATCAACTTATGGGACCCTGGGGGCAAGGAGAGAGGTATGTAAGGCTTGAACTTCCCAGCAATAAACGAGTCTGCATCACCTCGCCTAGTGTCTCTCTCATCTGGCTCCTGGTGTCTGTGTGTTGAATCCATGCCACTCACCCCCACCTCAGCCAGAACCCCCATTCCTTGCAGTCCCTCATGGGCTGGACACACGAGGAAACCTGCAACAGAAGCCAGCATCACACTAATACCAAAGCCAGGTAAAGATACAATCAAAAAACAAAACTATAGACCCATATCTTTAATGAAAATAGACACAAAAATTATCAATAAAATACTGGCAAACCACATACAGACACACATCCTAAAGATGATCCAACATGATCAAATCAGTTTTATTCCAGAGACGCAGGGATGGTTCAATTTACCTAAGTCAATAAACTTCATAAATCATGTAAATCGGCTCAAAGAAAAGAACCACATGATCATCTCAACTGATGCAGAGAAGGCCTTTGACAAAATTCAGCATGCATTTATGTTCACAGTCCTAGAGGGAATTGGACTGGAGGGAACATACCTCAACATAATTAAAGCCATATATAACAAACCCACAGCCAACATCATTCTAAATGGAGAAAAACTGGAAGCATTTCCATTGAAATCATGAACCAGACAAGGCTATCCCTTATCTCCACACCTCTTTAACATAGTGCTTGAAACTCTTGAAAGAGCAATAACACAAGAGAAGGAAATAAAAGAGTAATAATTGGAAAAGAAGAGATCAAATTACCCCTTTTTTTGCAGATGATATAATATTATATCTAAGAGATGCCAAAAACTCCACCAGAAAACTGCTAGAAATTATTAACACATTCAGTAAATTACAGATTACAAAATTAATTGACAAAAGTCTGTAGCCTTTCTATACACCAAAAACAAAAAATCAGAGAAAGAGTACATGGAAACACACCCCTTCACAATAGCTATAAAACATATAAATCTCAGACTGAATCTGACCAAAGACATTAATGAACATTACAATGAAAAGGAAGACATCAGGAGATGAAAGGACCTCCCATGATCATGGGTTGCAAGAATTAATATTGTAAAAATGACCATTCTGCCAAAAGCCATTTATAGAGTCAATGCAATGCCAATCAAAATCCCCATGACATTTTTCACAGAATTGGAAAAAAAATCCTAAAATTCGTATGGAAGCATAAAAGATCTCAGTTAACCAAAGCAATCCTGAGCACTAAAAGAAATGTTGGGGGTTACTATACCATATTTTAAACAGTATTACAGAGCTATAATCATAAAAACAATTTGGTACTGGCAGAAAAATAGACCCATAGATCAATGGAACAAAATTGAAGACCCAAATATGAGTACAAGCAATTTCAGCCAACTGTTATTTGACAAATGGGCCAAGAATATTCACTGGAGGAAAGACAGTATGTTCAGAAAATGGTGCTGGCAAAACTGAATCTCCACCTGTGGAAGAATGAAACTAAACCCCTATCTTTCACCTTGTACAAAAGTCAACTCCAAATGGATCAAAGACCTCGATATGAAGCATGAAACTCAAAAAAATGTTAGAAGAAAACACTGGTAATAAGATACAAGATATAGGTGTAGGAAAGAATTTTCTAAACCAGACAGAAATTGCCTAGGAATCAAGGTCAAGAATCACCAAATGAGACCTCATTAAATTAAAAAGCTTCTTTAATTCAAAAGAAGCAACCAAGGAAGTGAAGAGAAAACACACAGAATGGGAGAAAATCTTCACCAGCAACACATCTGACAGCGATTTGACATCTAGAATATATAACGAACTCAAAAAACAAAGAATCAAGAAAAGAATTAACCCTATTAAAAGATGGCTAAGGTGCTGAACTGTGTTATCAAAAGAGGAAATAAAGACAGCTAAGAAGTGTCTTAAAATGTGTTCGACATCATTATTAATTAGGGAAATGCAAATTAAAACTACTTTAAGATTTCATCTTACCCCTGCCAGACTGGTTAAGATTAAGAGAACAAATAATGTTGGAGAGGATATGGGTAAAGTGGAATGCTTAACCACTGCTGGTGGGCCTGCAAACTAGTACAAGCCCTATGGAAAGCAGTGTGGTGAACTCTTAAAAAATTACAAATGAACCTAATATTTGACCCAGTTATACCACTCCTTACAAAAAATCCAGAGAATTTATCTTATTGCAGAGACAATTGTACATCCATGTTTGTTGCTGCTGTTTTCACAGTAGCTAAGAGAAGGAATAAACCTAAGTGTCACTCTACTGACAAGTATATATTGAAAATGTGGTTCATTTATGTGATGGAGTTGTACCCAGCAGTAAAGAAAGATGAAATCATGAAATTTGCAGGTAAATAAATGAAACTAGAAACCATTATACTAAGTGAAGCAACACAGATTCAGAAAAAAATATGATGTATGTTCTCCCTCATATGTGGATACTAGCATAAATCCTGATAAGTGATTATGGATCTGGGCATAAGCACAGGAATCAGGATAATGAAAATGAACCAGGGAGCTAAAGGAAAAGAAAGAATCTGAAAGAGAACAGTATGGAAACTGATGTTAATAAAAGAGATGTGGATAAAAATTGATATTATTTTAAGGAGAAGGGGATGGAAGATTACACAAGGAAACTAGGAGATAAGGGAAAGAAGGAAATTAGAGATGTGGAACCATAGCAAAAGGGTATTATTAAGGGAGAAATGGAAAATGGGGTAATCTAAATGGGGAAACCACGGTGGAAGTGTTAGACAATGGAAGAGATAAATAATGCCTAGCTAGTTTAAAAAAAAAATCAGAGGGAACCATATTAAACAACCTACAGGCAAATTATACATACAACTAACTCAAGAAATATATATCCAGGAAGGGTTTATCTGAGAACGTTTTGTCTTTACCCAAGCTTTATCTACATGACACATGGTTATTAAAAGTGCCAGACAGGTGGAACTAACCTTCTTGGATGTTTAACTGTCGTACTTTGAGGCCTATAATAATTTGGTCCAAGAGACATAAAGGACAGTTTTTTCTCCTTGCCCTCCTAGGTCAACTAAGTTCCAGGGAATTATGAGAATCTCTCAAAATGTCCTGTATCTGTGGTGAGCCACCAGCCTTCTTGATCAAGGAGGCCATGGAGACCCCATCCAATGGACTTGACTCAGCATCCAGTCTACAAAGAGGAAGGTCAACAGAGAGGAAACATTTCCTCTGTGCTTTCAAGCGAAGCCAGCTATGATCGAGTAGGACCTATGACTTATCCTCACTTAGATGGCCTCCTCCCAAGCCAATGTGACCCCTGAGGAACAAAAGATCAAACAGCCTTAAGAGTAGAAAAAAATTGGTTTATCTGGGTCAACTGTAAGGTCTTAAACACCCAAAAGGAAAGTATAATCAAAGATTAAAGGGGTCAACATAATTTTTAATAGTCCATATGTATAGCTAAAGGCTACATAACAAGAAACAATGCCAGACAGGAAATACCTTCCTTTGAGTTGTTGGCCAGGGTGGCCCAAGGGACTCTCAGACAGTAACCCAGCATACAACTAGGAAAATAAACAGCAGACCCCACTTTTATTTAAAGGAATATTGGCAACTCATTCCTGCTAGATGAGGAACAGCTCTTCTTCCTAAAACAAAGAACTCTAGATAGGCTGACTAGATTCAGTGGATGGCCAAGCACTGGGGAATGGTTGGGGATGCTGAAAATACAGTGGAGAGTAACAGGGGTAACAGAGTATATGGGCTCCAGTGGTGGGGGCTATGGGAACGTGCCATTTGGGAAGAGGGCATATAAATGAATAAGATTGTTTGGGATGTGCTGTATGAAATATAAACAGAATATTAACAAATAAAGAAATGAGTTATGTTTAAGGAAGAATCATAAACATTTGTTTCATGTTAATTAGTAGAGGTGAAAAACATTACCTTTGAAATCTACAAAATGACTTTATATCCATACTCAGGTGCCAAGGATCTGAGTGTAACTGACTATGACTAGTAATAATGTGATACATAGAGATTAGAGAGGCATGTGCAAACATCTAAATGTTAGTAGCATTAAATATGTGTTTTTCTGTATGAAACAGTATATTTTAAAATGTAATGGAGATCTTTGTTAAAAGTTAAAACCTCATTCAATTGTATATTTTATAGGCTTATACTGAGTACAATAATGTGTAACTGTATTAATTCAACACTGTGAACCTAAAAATTTACAGCCAATTTAAACCTCATTTAATTTTATGTCTTATAGGGTTTATACTGAGTTTAATATTGTATAACTGTATTAATTCAACTGTGAACCTAAAAATTTACAACCACTTTTGAAAGAGATGCATCTTTGCTATGGAAATTGTTATGGAATATGTTAATGCTGTAATGAAATGCTTTTTCTACTCATGCACTTATTAAATAAATATTTTTTAAAAATCAAATCAGGAAACCAAATTAAAAAATAAAAATAAAAAATAAAAATCTGGGTAACAGACCAGAGTATCTTACTATTTTCTATTTATGTTCCTGGAGTTCTGGCCTTGATACCCTCATTATTTGAAATGACCAACACAGAAGGTAGTCTTAACCTGCTGTTTCCTGCCCATACACAGGATCAGCAACAATCCTTGGAAGGAAGAAACTTTGGCATATCTCAGGGAAGAGAATATTTTCTGGCTTATCAACTGTAATACACTGTATTCAAGTACCAATTTCCAGATCAATATTTTAAATAACAAGAGTTAAACTCAAATAAAGATAAGAAAAAAGTTTAAATTTATTGGCGTAATTATCTGAAAAGTTGAGAGATTCTGTGTATTCAGCAATTATTCAGATAACGTAACCAGCACCTTCTGCTTACCTGTTCACATCTTTCTGAGGGTGAGGCAATAATAATCATATCTAGCTTGCCATTGAAATCAGCTTTGTCTTTTACCCATAGGTGACCTAGCAATTCTAACAAAGTATTATGATAAGGTCTATATAAACAATGCCTATTACTTGAGTCATTGCTATAGTAATAGAGTGGGAAGTAGTAGTTGGCAATACTATGATTGATGATTGGTTAGTCTTGAGAATTTTGTATGTATTAGGGTATGAAGATGGTCAGTTTTAAGGGATGCTGAATAGAGTAAGATAGAAGACTCTCTTTGCAATATACCCAGTACTACCCTCTGTGTAGCATGTAAAAAACTACACATGGAGGTGTCTAAAACTCAAACTCATCTTTTAACAAATAAGAAATAGGAAAAATGTGATGAAAGTAAACCACATGAGGAATCTGATGAAAATCCAATGAAATCAAAGTAGCAATACATATTGTCATCAGTGACTATAATGCAGTGAAATCTTGAAGAAAAGGTAATTTTCAGTAGGCAGATGGGAGAAAAAATTTTTTTCAGACTTAAGACACAACACAAGGAATCAAAGGGAATAACATCATATCCCACATTAAGGATAATGCTCAATGAAAGTATGCTTACATTCGTAAGAAAGAAAATGTGTTGAGTTTATCTTTAAAAATAAATACAAATATTTCATAAGATATTTATATGTAAGGGCGTTCATATATCTATTTAAGATTATATATAAAGATATGGATTTTAAAAGATATAAAGTATTCATATGTATCAATATACATACATGTATTTTTTAGCTCTAAGTGCTAGAAGCAATGATCCTTTAGTAACACCAATCCCACCTGCCACTCAGATCTTGATCTCTAATCACCATTGATAATAAAAAGAAAAGAAATCCTTATTGAAGTGACTGACTAGGACAACAGAACTGAAGTACAAACCTAGCATATTATTTTGTCATGCCAGAGAATGCTCATTAGGAAAACACAGAGGCTGACATGTGCAAGTGCCTGCTGACCTTGATAAAACAGTTTCACAAACACTATAAATAATATATACTATTGGGTTACAGCTTAGAGAAGGAGATAAATACTAATGACATAATACGGATATAAATAAATACTTGAATAAGTAAGCAAACACACAAGGGAGAAGACATAGGTCTCCATCACAGTAAAGTCACATTAGTGGAAAGTGAGGAACAGAGAACTACCATTTGGTGAATCCTGGGGCAGTGAATGCCTCTGACTGCAGTACATAAAGGCTATTAAAACTTTGGGTGGCAACTTACAGGAGTTAAATTCCCATTGTCTGTATTTCCTAAAACACAATGAACAGACACAGCTAAAGCTAGTAAGTTTATGTTTAGCAAACTGAGTTTGTACTCACTTAACTAAATCACCAATAATAACACATTCTACATTATTAATTCCTTGGTGTAGTGCACTGAGGAAACAATTTAATTTCTGTGGTATTGTAAGATTTATTCTGCTCATAAGAAAACACCAAGAAAATCTAAATAGAGGGCTGGATAGATAATGATTGAACTTCAAGACTGTTAAAATTTTTTTATAACTTTAAGAGAAATTTTATCTATTCAAGAATTTCATACAATGAATTTTAATTATATTCAAACCTCCTCCCCCCCATTTCCACCCTCACTACCACTGCTTACCACCCCAACCCCTGACTTCATGTCTACTAGGAGAAAATGAAGAGCCCCATCCATCTTACATAAAATTTCTGAGTTGGATGACTGAGAAATCATATCTCATGAGAATGTCACTGGTCTATAATTCTTATACAGGAGTGTGCCAAAGTAAGGGACCAGTCCCTTTCCTTTGGCTCTGAATCACCAAGGTTTCTTGAAATAGGATTTTCATTTTTAATTTCTGTTTCATTTACACACTACTTGGGAAAGTCAAGTAGCGATGTCTCAGTTTCTCAGGGTCAGAAATACTTGGTCTTCCTCATCAAAGTTAGTAGTTCACAGCCCTTGCATGCAGGTTACACTTTGGTGGTTTCCTGACTTCATTCAACACAATGATCCCACAGTGGACCAGAGGGGTCTCCAGCAAGTTGATTCCCTACAGAGTTTTACTGTGGTAAAAGAAGCTAGGTCTTCAGATCAATGATCTCAAAGATCATTGCTATGTGCTCTGGAGCAGAAATTAGCTCACAACCTACAGTCAAAGATTCTCTGAGTGGTAATTGGGAAATTTCATAGCTTCACACAACAGCTTAACACCAGTGTCCTCTAGTTTATTTTCTGCAATCTGTACACTTCTCAGCTTCCTAATGTTGAGGACTGCAGAAAGTCTTGACAGCTGCTGAGTGATGAGGATGGTTGACTGACCATGAGTGCCACTGGGGCAAGTGGGCTAGCAAGCTTACTTGGTTTCACCCTGCCAGTGAGTATGGACAGCCAGACAGGCTCTGCTGTACCTCACTGGTGCATGTGGGCAGTCATGCCAGCATGAATCTGCCCTGTCAAAGCAAGTGGGTAGCCAGGCTCTGCCAATGCATGTGGGTGGCCAGGTGAGTTCTGCGCCTGCAAATGTTAGATTCCTTCTTGTGTGTATCAAAATTCACACTGAACAGAGTTCTGGATAGCAAAAACAAATTCATTTCTGCATCTGTCTTTCAACCCTTTGTCCATGAATGGTACACACACACACACACACACACACACACACACACACACACAAAGTACTTTTGTTAAAACCTTGAAAGACAGAAGAATGTGGAAGGATCAAAGACTTTAGAGGACTAAGAAGAAATAACAAGTAATCTGAATCCTTCAACAGAGAAATAGCATTATAGGAAAGCAATGGTAAATTTAGAGTGGGGTCACTTAATATCACTTATTAATGTTAGAATACACTAACATTAAAGGCTTTTTATAATTGAACTATGTAAAGTAATATTTGCAGCAGTAAAATGAAGAAAACTTTCCACGTAGGCTTTGCATTTGAGGGATGTTTAAAATTAATTCAGAATTAAATTTTTCTAAAAATTGTACAAGTACTGACATGAACACATAGAAATCATCAACTTTCTACTTATCTGAAGTCTCTGGACATGATATGAAAGCTCCTACAGTGAGAAAGGATTTCATGTCTCTACTGGCTAAATTGAAACCACCACCACTGATAATCTCATATTCTAATTACAAAAAATGGCAGAAATATTTTAGCAATCTAACAATTAAAAGTATGTATTGCTTTATATAATGGGAGAATAGATCTCACAGCCACAGATAGTGAGATAGCATTTACATTTTATTCAAACCCACATTAGGTAATAAATTAATCACTAAAGATAGCATCCTTTGCATATTTATTTACTGTCATGTCCACATTTCTGAGACAACTTCAAGTGCCTAAATGTCTGGAATTTTGTCTAGAATAACCAGAAACAATATGGATTCACTCGAAATCATGTTGCATTTTTAATTATCTCCTCTTCTTTTACTCAAAATACATCCATACAATTATGTATAAAGACAGGCTAAGTAGTAGCAAAAGTAACAAAAAAAGAATTATGCATTGAAAATTTAATTTAACAAAAGTCTGGAGAAGTCTGTTGAGAAAATTGCCTCTATACAAACAAATGTAAGATTTTGGCAGTCAGTTCTAGGTCATGATTCCAGTGTGAGAGATATAAATTCAATGATTTAAATAATCACACTTCTATGCAGAAACCAGGAAGATAATATCAAATTTCTATTAGTTAAATCATGCTTGTAATTTTATGTAAGAATTATTAAACTGTAAGCAAGTCAAAATAAATGAAGTAAAGTTTTGAACCATGTACTTAACTAAACTAACTATTTGAATTTGACTGTATTAGAAGCTTGATCAAACCAAGCCCCAAACAAATATGTCTGCTTAAAATATGATGTGTACAACTTTCCTACAGTGGGATGCATGGGCCTGAGGGGACAGCTTCTACCAGTGTCACTAGACATGCTAATAATTCTCATGAATAAAGGCATGACAGCACAATGTTTGAAGTGACATCATGTGTGGTGTTCTTTAACATGCTATAAAAAGAAACGTGGTAATAACACTTGTAACTGTTGAATATAGGTGAGAGTTAACAGAGAAAGAATGTCAGTGCTTTATCCTCATCATTTCCTCTTGTCACACTCTAGCAGAATTGAACTGCTTGAAGTTGTATATCAGGCAAATTTCTCAGAGAATCAATAAAAGTTTATGTATGGTGTGGGAATTGACTCATGTGCTTATGGATGAGAGAAGTACAGGATCCACTGTCTTTAATCAGAAAAAAACAGTTGTCTTATGAAGTCTGAGTTTGGATTATGCCTGAGTTTGAATATCAGGAGCATAAAGATCTCAGGTGCAAAGCCAGAAGAAAGTAGTGGTAGTTCCTTAAGGTATAATTCCCCTTCCTCCACCTTTGTGCTCTGTTGATGTCCTCAGGGAACTGGATGGTATCTATACTTAATGGTGAGAGAAATCTTAAATGAAACTATTGACCAAATATCCTAGTTTGTCTTTCCATTGCTGTGATAAAACACTCTGACCAATAATAATTTGGGGTGGAAAGAGTTTATTTTGCTTACATCTCCCAGATCACAGTTCATCAGGGAGCCCAAGATAGGAACTCAGGGCAGGAACCTGGAGGCAGGAGCTGGAGCACAGACCATGGAGGAACGCTGCTTACTGGCTTGCTCCCCTGGCCCCTGCTCAGCCTGCTTTCTCATGCAACACAGGACCACCTGACCAAGGGTGGAACCACCCACAGTGCGCTGGGCCCTCCCACATCACTCAACAATCAAGAAAATGCCATATTGACATGGCCACAGGCCAGTTCAATAGAGGCAATTCCCCAGTTGAGGCTCCTTCAGCCTAGGTGTGTCAAGTTGACACTAAGCTTTCCAGCACACCAAAGTGCTAATCGCTTTCAGAATAGCCTTGTATAAACACTTAGAAATAGTGTTTTACATATTTTCTGGCGATGCTTTAAATCAGTGTAATGAATGCTTAATATTAACATCACAGATTCCCTCAAAGCTGATGACTTTTTTCATGTTTCATCATATATTCTGATCCCTTTGTAGAATATATTTCAGATGTTTTTTCTCAATTCAAAATCCTCAAAGCGATTTTTCCCTGGTTGGTAACTCTTCGATTGTCCCTGAGCCTGGGGAAGGGAGTGTCTGTAGATGTTCTATATGTCGTTGAGCACTTCACATTAATTTATTCTCTGCACTTTGAGCAGTTGTGAGTTTGTGCATTAGCCACCATCCACTGCAACAAGGAACCTCTCTGATGAGGTTTGTGAGCTATACTTATATACAGGCAGTGAAATACAAATTTAGAGGGAAGTTTGAGACTAGGGACATTTACCAAAATAATGATGTTTACACTTTGGTGAACTGTGAGCACCTCAAACATGGGGTCTAGAATAAATTTTAAGTACCAGGAATGTTTCCTTCCTCCTATGGAGCAGGCTGAAACTTAATGAGAAAGTGGTTGGTTACCCCATAACATTAATGTTACTATTACACCAGTGATCATACCTTGCCAGGCCAGTAATTATTGCAAATCACATGGCTAATGACTGTGTAAGGATACTAATGACTGCCCCCACCCCCAACAACAACAAGCATAGCACCTTCCAGTATTAGGAGAGTGAGCCAGCAGGTTGGATGCTTCCTGGTCAGGAACAATTTATTTCTTCATGTACTATGACCAATATATATGGTGTTTACCATCAAATTTTGCTAGGCAACCAAGAGCAATGGCAATAACCTATATTGTTTGGGGATGCTCTAGGACAGCACTAGCCAACAAACCAAAGAGAGGTGTCCCATACCTGGCACTGGGTTTTTTATTTGCAAATCTAAGGCTTTAGGGATGAGAAAAATCCCTTATGTAGGGTATCTCCAATTAAACTCACATATATGGCTTTTTCAAACATCCTTAGAGTTATTTATCCCTTTCCAACTCCCTCCTCTACCCTACCTTACCATCCTTCACGCCACTAAACCTCTCTCCCCATCATTCCCCCTTTTGCCATCACATCACCTGTGCTTTACTGTCCCACATCCCTTAAGATCTTTTTTCTTCCTCCGGCAGTGATCACTTTCTAGATTCCTAGATTCCACATGAACTCCAAATTAAACACACAATCTAAAGATTCAACACTAAGATCCACATATACATGAAAACATATGAAGTTTGCCTGTCTGTGTGTTGGTTACCTCACTCAGTTTAATATTTTCCAGATTCACATATTTATCTACAATTATGGAAATTTTATTTTTCTTTAAAACTGTATAAAATTTTGCTGTATATGTGTACCATAGTTTTTAATCTGTTAATCAGTTGGTGGACATCTAGGTTGTTTCTGTGTCCCAGTTATTGTGAACAGAACAGTTAAGACTATGGATGAATATGTGTCTCTGTAGTAGGAAATAGAGTCTTTTGGGTATATACCTAAGAGTGGTATATATGACTTATCTGGTAAATCTATTTATACTTTTAAAAGAAACCACCACACTGATTTCCACAGTGGCTGCATCAGTTTGCACTCCCACTAAACAGTGGATGAGGGTTTTCAATAAAAACCTACTAGAACCTAAGTATAAACAATGACTAGAATGGAAACTCTGGCATATAGATATTTAATCTTCTTTAGTGTACTTAACTTCTTTCAGCAAAGGAATGCATGGTTTGCTATTTTAAAATCCTAAAAAGTAAGTAAGGTTATAACAGTCAAATACGGTTCTGTCATTAATTTAGAATCTCAGCACACTGCGTGAAAGCTCTGTGCTTATTTATCTGTCTTATCCATGCCCCATGATCCCTAGGATGTCTTGTCTCATTAGTATCCTCACCCCTTGGTAGTGGGCTTGGCATCTGGGAAGTAAGCACTAAATGCTTGTTGAATAAAGAATAAAGTAACATCAGTGAGGAAGGAACAGAAGACAGAGAGAGATCAAAGTGAGACTAAGACAAAACAAAGCAATCTGCTTTTATGCCAAGAGCCTCCCTTCCCTCATGGAGCTCATAATTGGTGCTTCTGCATTGCCTAGAATATTTGTTCTTTGCTTTGAACTTGCAGGCAAAAACTTTTTGTTTAAAAAAAAGTTTTTAACTTCATTGTAAGATAAACCTCCAAATTTGCTTTTGCTTGCTTATTTGTAAGTCCTGTAGGATAAATGATAAAAAAAACTGAGCAAGATTAATCCAGAAGTAAGCCTCTACAACCAAAGAATAATAATAAAATATTAGCAATTCATTGAGCTATTAGACTTAAATTAATCTTGCTAGGTAAGGTGAGATACTGGGAGCAAACAGAATGTTATAACTTAGGTTCAAAATGTAATTTTCCATAATGAAGTACTATGAAGATTCAATGTGAGAAAACTAGTCTATATTTCCTTATGGTTTCACTATTTTCTTCAATTCCCAATGCTTCCTAGAAATTTGCAATTAATATTGCAATGAAAATAATATCAGTGTTAATATAATCATGAATATTTACAATCATATGCATTTTATGAGTGCTTAATTTGACTTATAAGAGGTCCTAAGTAAAATGACAAAGTTAACAAGTCAGCAAAAGAAAAGCAAGAAAAAAGAGAGTTTCACATATGATTTTACTTATACAAAAACCAAGATCATGAATATGCAAAATAAAGATACTTTCCACTTGGTGACCTCCTATTAAAATCTGGAAAGATTTTAAGTCAAAGTAATAATCCTGCCAAACATGCCTGAGGGACACAGTATCCTATAGGACTCAAGCTGTCATCCTTGTGATCATGTGGCTCACTGGGAGCTACAATTCTGTTCTTCACATAGCCATAGAGTCCCTGCTACTGCCCATCATTGTTACAGAGTATCTGAATGCATATCACTGGTTAGGAAAGAAATCAAAATTCAATGATGTTTCTTTATTACCATTTTAGAGTCAACAAGTCATGAAATCATCCTATGTCAAGGACTGTCCATAGTGGATGATGTGAGAAGCCAGGCCTGGTTATGGTGCTTAGAGAGTAAAGTGACTGAGAAGGAACAGAAGTGGAGAGGGTCTGGGGAGTGATTGGGAGAGGCTGTTCATTTACTGTTTTTCCTCAGGGCAGTATTCATATGGTCAAATCTAGTGGGAAGACTGTTTTACCCTGTATTCCCAGGCAGGAAGCAGGCAGGTGGGTCTGGGCTGTAGAAGAAAGCTAACTGATTCATTCTGCACTTTATATGATCATGAGCCTATGGGATCCAGGGAGTGGAATGTGGTAGTTTGAATGAGAATGTCCCCATGGGCTTCAAGTATTTGAACATTTTGCCTCCTGTTGATGATGCTGTTTTGAGAGGTCTTAGAGTTGTGACCTTGCAAGAGGAAGCAGTTCACTGGGAGGCAAGCTTAGAGCGTTCTTAAGCCTTACTATATTTCCTGTTGTACTCTGCTTCCTGTGCCTGCTTGAAGATGTACACACTCCTCTTCCTTCCCCAGACACCTAGCCACCATTCCTCCTCTGCATGAAGGACTATAATCCCTCTGGAACCTGGAACAGTAGCTCAAATAAACTCTTCCTCCTATAAGTTCCCTTGGTCATAGTGTTTTATCACAGCAACAGAAATGTAACTAATACAGTAGCACATGAGAACTCTACATCCCCAGTTTTCCTGTTCTCTGCTAATTACCATCCTACTGTGTTTGTAGCTAAATATTTGTTTTTTTTTATTTTTACGTATGATTGAGGTCAACAAAGAAGTTAACAAAAAAAACAGCCTTTTCAAATGAATGGTTCTGGGAAAGTTGAATATTCATACGTAGAGAAATGAAACTAGACTCCTGTCTCTCAGCTTGTACAAAAAACAACTCAAAATGGGTCAAAGACTAAGAAACTTTTAAAAATACAAATGTTCTAAAATGTATTTAATAGCACAGAAAAGCATCCCTAATATTTACAAATGGGATTAAATGAAGTTAAAAAGCTTTCTTCAGTTTTTTTTTTCTGTGTGTGTGTGAGTGTGTGTGTGTGTGTGTGTGTGTGTGTGTGTGTGTGTGCGTGTGTGTATGTTGGAGTCCTCTTTGAACAACCTTAGAAGAATTTGCATCTTAAAGTCCCCTTCTCCTTATATTTACATCTCTGCATCTCTGAATTTCTGTTTGTTTCCCACTGATGAGTAAGAAAAATTTCAGACACACATCTGACTTTCACTCTTCATAGTCCAATTAACATCAGGAAAGAATTTATAACAAGTCTGGGAGTTATAGCAAAATGAAATTGAGGAATGGAAATCAGGCTTCTCTGTTCCTAAAATGGTTTCACCAAGAGTGTTGATGGGGACCCCACTCTGGCTCCTCTCCTAATGCCAATGCCTCCAAAAAGTCCACAACTCCTGATTATCCATGGAACACAGCAACCCAGATGAGACATTGTGTGCCAAAGATGAACAGTGACTTTAGTCACTTTTGAAACATTCTCATGCAGTCTTGAGAAATAATAAAGGTATGCATAGGGAACCCACAGATGAATTTCAAACAATAAAGTCAGAGACAGGATTCATCAACTAACTGTTTTAATGAGGATAACATGTAGCAACGGTCTGTGAAACTCATGGGCATAAAATAAATATTTCTTGTAGCTCATTCATCTGTGAAAATTTGGCATTTGATGAGCTGAGATGTGCTAAGGTGGACATTTCTGTTTCAAGAGATCTGTTCAGCTGGAGTTGACCCCTCCATACAGATACACTTAATTCTGCTGCTATGTGTTCCTTTCAGGGAACATGGTACCTGTGGTGGTTTGAATGAGAATTGTCTCCCAGAAGCTCAGGTATTTGCACACCTTGTATGTAATTGGTGGTACTGTTTAGAAAGGTTTTGAAACTTTTAGGAGGGACATCCTTGCTAAAGGAAGTACATCACTGGAGGCAGACTTCATAAACAGTTTTGAAACTTGATAAACATCTGTTGCTATGATAAAAATAACCAAATCCTTTTAAATTCCAGATCCTTTTAATAAGATGATGCTATACAGCAGTCCTTTCTGCACGAAATAACGACCATGATCATGACTTCAGCTGAGCCTGATTGCTAAACATCATCACAATTGGGCTTGTTGATGGTTGTCCTCATTCATTAGAGGATAGTCAAGCAGGGTCATTGGACCCTCACCAGAGTATACAGCCAAGCTTCTCTGCCAACTGTATGTAAGTTGACCCTAATCACACATGGCCTCCTGGAATTGGGGAGGGCTAAAATATACAATCTGGGGAAGGCTAGTCTGGGGAAGGCTAGGAAGAGAAGTCATAACGCATGCTGGGTTAAAGCTTTCCATTGTGACTACCCTCAGGTCATACATACACCTCAGCAACCTCTCAGTTATCTAGTAAGTGAGCTCAATAAATTCATTGGTTCCTCAGTAAAACTTTAATCAAACATTGGCTTGACACTAGAACCTTAAAAGGGAATAAGCATTGCTTAGCATTCCCAAGAAAAGAAGCCTCACAACTGACAGAAAATATATTTGTTAATGCTATTATGTCTCATGATTATTTTAAAAAAAGAAAATGAGAATGTGAAAAATGTTAAAAGAATATGGGAAATGCAGATATTTTCCAAAATAGAAAAAATAAGAAAGCCTAAGCAAATGATGAAGGTCAAGGTCTGTTTAGGTTTGTTATGATATATAAAGGATGAGACAAAAATAATATACACATAATTTTAAAATTTCTATGGTCATAGTTTAGTCAACTAGTTTAAGGAACAAAATATATATCTAGTCAAGGTTTATCTGAGAATATTTGTTTTTTTTACCCAAGCCTTATCTACATGGCACATGATAATTAAAAGTACCAAAGTGGTGGAACTAGCCTTATTGGATGTTTAACAGCCATAGTTTGAGGCCTATACTAATGTGGTCAGAGGGACTTAAAGGACAGTTTTTGCCCCTTGCCCTACAAGGTTAACTAAGTTCCAGGGGACTATGGTACATCTCTCAAAATGTCCTGTGTCTGTGGTGAGTCACCTGTCCTCTTGTTCATGGAGACCTCACAAGATGGACTTGAACCAGTGTCCAGTCTGCAAAGAGGAGGGTCAATTCAGAGGAAAACATTTAATTCATGCTTCCAAGTAAAGCCAGACATGGTTAGGAGCCAGGGGCTCCTCCCAAGCCCATGTGACCCCTGAGGAACAGAGATCCTCAAACGACCTTAAGTGTAAAAATAAATTGTTTTCTTTGGGCCAACTGTATGGTCTTAAATACCCAAAAGGAAAATATAACCAAAGAGTAAAGTGATCAGTATATTTCTTTAAGAGTTCAAAGGATTACACTTCTCAGATATTAGGCTTAAGTCCATATAAAAAGTTATTTAGACATTTATTTCTCATTGATGATTTTGTTCCTGACCCAAAAGTGCTGCTCAGATGTAAGACTTCAAATCTTTGTCTCCAATACTGTAGTGCCCACCTGTAGCTAAGGGAGACAACCAGCTATTGTTCTAAAATCATGGATAAATTTGTTTTCTCCCCCTATCTAGAAGCCTTTAAGAGGGATCTGACACTGATTCTAACCACTCCAAAAGCTATCAAAATACCTGAAAGCAAATACTGAATCCATCGCTCTAGAGTCCAGCCTTGAAAGATAAAAGAAAAATGAGGAGGAACCCAATACAGGGATGCTTTCAGGACCCCCTTGTCAAGAAATTCCAATTAACACTTATGAACATTTGAAAATTGCTCTGTTCTGACTTTTTTCTAGTTCACTGGCTAGAACTCGTTATGCTAATCACTCTTGCCTTTACATTCCCTATTCATGATTCAAAGACTTTCTTTTCCCCTTAGAGATAAGTATTATGCAATTTTGGATTCTTTTAGATAGACCCACTGAAGGGATACTCTAATTGCCTCACCCTGAATCCCTGTTCAGCATGAAAGAAACCAGAGCAGTCTGCATCCCTATTCCCCATTGGCAATTTGGGTCACCTCTTCAGAAGATGGTGTGATAGAATATGAAGTAGGAACTGGCTAGGCAATTAGGGTAAAAAGACCCCAAAGAAAAGTAGCCAGTTTCTTGGCTAAAAGTCAAAATGTCCTTGGGCCTCTTAGCAACATACTCTGTTCCAAAGGCCAAATACGTTGAAAGTATTTTGGAGCTTGTATCTAATCCTAAAAGATTTTAGGGTTTCCTTTTCAGAGGGGGGAATATGAGAGTATCCAAAAGTCCCATATAAATAAATAAATCAAAGAAAAAGAAAGAGTACATGAAGTTATTAGAAAAAAATTGATGGAGAGATATGGGAGAAGTTAGAAAGGAGGGAGTGGACACAGATTTGACCAAAACACCTTATATGCATGTTTGAATTTCTCAATAAATTATTTATTTAAAAAATATTGATTAAATACATCATTGGGATGTTTGTTAAAGAGGATAGTAAAATAGGAAATGGTGACTTGGTAACTTGTATAAAATATTATTAATAGCTTAATTTACACATAACCTTTATAGAAAATGTTGTGTTAGTATTTGGAGATTCCTGGTAGTAATCAATCAATAAAATTTATTTGATGAAAATAAGAACTTTTAGTGAGATATTTTTGAGCCGGGTGTGGTGGCACATGCCTTTAATCCCAGCACTTCGAAGGCAGAGACTGGCAGACCTTTATGAGTTTGAGGCCAATCTGGTCTACATAGTGAGTTCCAGGACAGCTGGGGCTACAGAAAGACCCTATCTCAAAAAGACAAAAAAATAAATAAATAAAAAGATATTTTCCTTATAAAACAGGTTGTGTTTGTGGGACTGGAGAGATGGCTCAGCAGGTAAGAACACTGACTGTTCTTGCAGAAGACCCAAGTTTGAATCCCAGTACCCACATGGCAGCTAACAACTGTCCATAACTCCAGTTCCAGGGGATCCAACAGCCTCTTCTGTCCTCCACAGGCACTGCACGACACGGGTGCACTTACCTAAGTGCATGCATAACACTCAGAAACATAAAATAAAAATAATAAAATAATTTTAAAAACAGCTTCTATTTTTTAAAAATTGTCATAGTCTCATTATTACCTACCTAGAAAACATTAAAAATTTTTGTCAAACTATCAATATTCTTCTGTGGTAACATGTTCTATATCCAGGAAATGTTTAATTAATTTAATGATTAAATTTTTAATGTTATTGCTATTTGGCAGCTGTTTGACAATACTGACTTTCTCATATTTGAAACTCTAGTTGTGAAAAGAATTCAACCACAGCAAATGGATTTATTGAATTATCCAGCTCACCAATTAGATAGTATAAAATTATTCATCCTCATATAATTTGATCTGGAAAAATCATTTATCTTTAGCAAATGTGTAAAATTTGATATTATGCTGCAGGAAAGCTACAATTTTAAAAGCGACCGTAGTTAAACTTTTAAAATGCATTTGAACACTGAGTTATTGCCGATCTTCACGAACCACTTTGCTATAATAGAAAAGGTTAGGATCTAAGTAATCGCTCCTCTGAGCCTACTTCTCTCACCATTTAAAAAGCATCACTTAAATTGTTGAAAAGTGAAATGTCTAACAGTCTCTGCTATTGGCTGTGCGATTTAGCAGAGATATGACTCATATTTTAGCTCATTGTTCATAAATTAATGACTTCAGAATCAGTTCCTAATAAAATCAACACAATTTAATTGCCATAGGTCTATATGAGAAGCATCGTAACAAAGCATTTATGGGCCAGGCTGATACTTAACATTTGTTATTCGTGGTGCTTTGTTCAGCATTATTATTTTCCAATCTATTTACAGTTCTTTGTTTCTTTCCATACTTAAAGACCCTGCTTGATGTAGTCAAAGACTGCTTCTGTTAAAGATAACCAAGCGAAGGGCTGGAGAGGTGGCTCGGCGGTTAAGAACACTGACTATTCTTGCAGAAGACCTGGGTTTGAATCCCAGCACCCACATGGTAGCTAGAAACTGTCCATAACTCTGGTTCAAGTAATCTGACAGCCTCTTCTGTCCTCTGCTGGCATTGCATGACACAGGTGCACTTATCTACATGCAAGCAATATACACATACACATAAAACATATCTGTGAACACTTTTCTGTTAATCAATCAATATATTCAAATTGGTCTATTTTTTCTCTTTATGAATCAATCTATTTTCTTCATCTTTTTTCATTTTTTAATGACCTTTCTAAATTTCATACAATATTTCCCACTCTAATCCAGACCCTCTTCCCCATCCATGCCTCTCCTTATTCCTCCACTGAACCCTATGCACTCTGCCATACATGCTGATTCCTATTCATTCAGGTGTTTATATCCAAATGCCCTTCAGTGTAAATGTGTCCACTGCAGTCTAGTCAGCCCATCCAGTGGTTTTATGTGAGGCATACTCCCATTCTGTCAGCAGCAATCAGTTTCAAATAGTTCTAAATTTAGTGCTGACCCACCACCCATTTTTCACCTCCCCTTTGGGCCCTTGTTTAACTGAGCTGACATGGGTCTCCTGCTCAGTGCCAATGCTGCCATGGGCTCCCATGAGCAAGCCATCTCCCTGTGTTCATGAACTGGCATCTTCTTTCCACGTCTTCTTCCACAATGGTCCTGAGCCATAGGTAGGTGAGGTTCCATACAGGAGTCCCATCCTACACTCTACAGTCTCTTATTCTCCAAAATTTGGCCAGTTCTGGCCTTCTGAGTGCATCACACACTGATGTACATGGAGGCCTCAATGCTGACAGTTGAGGGGTGCATTAACCCTCTCTCCACCCTTTATTCTCCTATGTTCCATGAGTCTTAGAGTTGTAGAGATTTGATTGCAGGTGTACTCTTTTCTTTTCTTGCTCATTGCCAATCTCACTGGGGTAAGATGGATCTTACAGTGGTTTTTATCTGCATTTCTCTAATTACTGAGGATTTTGAACACTTTTTAAGGTGTTTCTTAGCCATTTTTATTTCTTCACTGACAACTCTCTATTTAGGTATACCACCCACCTTTTTATTGGGTCATTTGTTTTCTTGTTTCTTATTCTTTTGACTTCTTTGTACATTTTCAGTATTGATCTACTGTCAGAAAGGTAGCTAGTGAAGATTTTTTTCCCCACTCAATGGGTTTCCTTTTTTCTTCTTAGTTGTTTCTTTTGCTTCACAGAATCTTTGTAAGTTAATGAGGTCCCACTTACTGATTGTTGACCTTAGTGCCTGAGGTGCTTGTATCTGATAAAGAAAGTCCTTTTCTATGCCTATATTTTTGAGGGTGCTGCCTATGTTTTCTTCTAGCAGTTTCTGAATTTCAGGTTTTATACTGAGGTTTTTGATCCTTTTGTAGTTGACTTTTGTACAGGGTGAAAGATAAGGGTCAATTTTTATGCTCTATAAATTGCTTTGGGTAAGATGTCATTTTCACAATATTGATTCTACCACTCCATAAGCATGGTAGGTCTTTACATCTCCTAGTGTCTTCCTCTGTCTCTTTCTTTAGAGTTTTTAAATTTTTGTTGTAGAGATCTTCAGTGTCCTTGGTTAGGTTTATTCCTAAGTTTTTTTTTTTAAGTCTATTGAGAATGCGAGGGTTTCCTCAAGTGCTTTTTCTGATTGCTTGTTATTGGTATATAGAACAGGTACTGGTTTGTGTAAGTTGATTTTGTACCCTGCCACTTTACTGAAAGTATTAATCAATTATAATAGTTTTCTATTGCATTTTGGGGGATCTCTTATGTATAATATCATATCATGTACAAATAGGGATAATTTGACCTCTTCTTTTCCAATTAGTACTTCTTTAATTTCCTTCTCTTCTCTTATTGCTCTTGCCAGAGTTTCAAGCACTATATTGAAAAGGAGTGAAGATAGTGTACAGCTTGATCTGATTCCTGATGTTAATTGGAATGCTTCCAGTTATTCTCCATTTAGGATGATGTTCAATATGGTTTCTTTTTGTATATAGCTTTAATTATGTTAAGATATGCTCCCTCCTGACCAATTCCTTCTAGGACCTTTAACACGAATGCATGCTGAATTTTTGTCAAATGCGTTTATCTATTGAGATGACCATGTGCTTTTTGTCTTTTAAAGTCCATTTATATGCTTTATTACATTTATTGACTTACAAATGTTGAACCATTCCTGCATCTCTGGAATAAATCTGACTTAATCAAGGTGGATGATCTTTTTGATGAGTTTCTGTATGTAGTTTGCAAGTATTTTGTTGAGTATCTTTGCATCTATGTTTGCTAAGGATATGGGTCTATAGTTTTCTTTTTGTGTTGTATCTTTACCTGGCTTTGGTGTTAGAGTGATATTGGCTTCATAGAAGTGGTTTGGGAGTTCTCCCTCTGTTTCTATCTTTTTTGGATAATTTAAGCAGTATTGGTTGTAGATTTTGATTGTCTGTCTGGTAGAATTCTGCTGTGAATCCATCTGGGCCTAGACAGTTTTTGGTTGGGAGCATTTGTATTACTGTTTCAATTTCCTTATTTGTTATGGATCTGTTTAGGCTGTTGATCTCTTCTTGGTTTAACTTTGGTGGTGGCCATAGTTTTAGAAATTCATCCATTTGTTTTAGGTTTTCATATTTAATGGAGTACATGTTTTTAAAGTATTCTTTTACAATGTTTTGGATTTTTCGGTGTCTGTTGTACTTTTTCCCCTTTGTCTCTGATTTTGTCGATTTGGATTTACTCTTTCTTTCTTTTGGTTAACTGGGCTAAGGGTCTATCTATCTTGTTTAACCTTTCAAACATTCATTTGATTTTTTTTGTATTGTTTGTATTGTATTTTATTGTATTGTATTGTTTTCTTTGTTTCTACATCATTAATTTCTGCTCTGAATTTTATTATTTCTTCTCATATACTAGCTTTGGGGTTGGTATATTTTGCTTGCCTTTCCAGACTCTTAATTTGGACTGTCAAGTCATTTAAAAGTGCTCTTTCTGACTTTTTTTAATATAGGCACTAAGACCTATAAACTTACCTCTTAGGACTGCTTTTATGGTGTCCCAGAGGTTTTGTTGTGTTGTGTTCTGATTTTTATTTTGTTCCAGGAATACTTTCATTACTTTCTTAATTTCTTCTTCAACCCATTCCTGACTCAGGAGTGTGTTGTTTAATCTCCATGATTTGTGTGTTTACTAGAGCTTCTTTTGCTTTTGTTTATAAGCTTTTTTGCACTGTGGTCTGATAGAAGGCAATAGAATTATTTCAATTTTTTTGTATTTATTGAGATTCATTTTGTGCCCCAGAATGTGGTCAATTTCAGAATAACTTGCATGAGCTGCTGAGTAGAAAGTATATTCTTTGGTGGTTGGATGGAATATTCTTTATATATCCATTAGGTCCATTTCATGTAGTATGTCATTTAATTCAGATGTCACTCTGTTTATTCTTTGTCCAGTTTCAGTGTCTATTGATGAAAGTGGGCTATTAAAGTCTCCTACTTTCACTGAGTTGGTGCCAATCTCTGTTTTATAGTTCCGGACATTGATTTTATGAAATTGGGTATCCAGAGTTTGGTACATAAATGTTCTTGCAGAAGATCCAGGTTAGAATCCCAGCACCCACATGGCACCTAACAACTATCTGTAACTCCAGTACCAGGGGATCTGAATAGCCTCTTCTGACCTCTGCAGGCATTGCATGACATGGGTGCACTTGCCTACATGCAGGTAATACATGCATACACATAAAATAAAAATAAATAAAATTAAAAATAAAAGAATGAAGTAACCTTCCTATCTCTTCTGATGAGTTTTAATTTGAAGTCTATTTTGTCAGATATTAAAATTGTAACACCTGCTTGCTTCTTAGGGCCATTTTCTTGGAATGTTTTTTTACATCCTTTCACCCTGAGATAGTGCCTGTCCTTGAAGATGAGTTTCTTGAAGACAACAAAAAAGATGGGTTTTCTTTCTTGATCCATTGCACCAAACTGTGTCTTTTGAAAGCGGAGTTGAGGCCATTGATATTTAGTGTTATTATCGAAAGGTGTGTGTTTTATACTGTCATTTTAATTTCTTAGAGTTTGTGGCACTACTTTGCGTTTTTGTTGTTATAACTTTCTTTATTTTCTTTCTGTAGCCTCTTGGACATACTTATTCCTTTCTTTGGTCCTTTGTATTTGCTTCAAGTATTCTCTGTAGTGCTGATTTGGAAGACATGAATTCTTTCAGCCTATTTGTGTCATGGAAAATTTTCTGTTTCTCTTCCACCTTGATAGATAGTTTTGCTAGATAAAGTATTTGGGGTTGTTTAGAACTGGGAATACTTTGTTCCATGCTTTTCTTGCTTTCATAATTTGCATTGAAAAGTTAGCTGTAATTCTGATCGGTTTTCTTTACATGTAACTTGTTTTTATCTAGCAGTTTTCAGTGTCCTCTCTTTGTTCTGTATATTTAATGTTTTTACTATAGTATATTGTGGGGATTTTCTGTTCTGAACATGTCTTAATGGTGTTCTCTGTGCTTCTTGAATCTCTATAGGTATATCTTTTCTTAGTTTAGGGAAGTTTGCACTATTTTCTGTATGCCTATAATATGTAGACTTAGTCATTTCATGTTGTTTCATATTTCCTGAGTGCTCCATTCTTTTTTTTTTTAAATTTTGCATAGTCTTTGCTTAAGGAGGCCAGATCTTCAACTTTATCCTCCAGTCTTGATACTCTGTTTTCCATTTCATTCATTTTGCTTGTCAGACTTCCTCCTGTTGTCCCTAATTGGTTTCCTGAGTTTTCAGTCCCTTGTTCATTTCCATTTGGGCTTCACTTTTTCTATCTCTTTAATGAATTACTTTGTCAAATTATGAATTGTTTTTGATATTTCATTAAGCCACATCCTTTTAAATTCTTAGGCTTCCATCAAAATTAGCACCTTTTTGCTGTGAGTTCTTTGAGTTGATTTTCTGTGTTCTTGAAGATCTTTGATCATGTTTATGATCGTTCTTTCAAATTCTATGTCCTGACATTCTACAGCGTGGTTCTCAATGCTGTGCACTTCTGTAGGACTTGTGAGTTTTGTTGGGGACATAGCTTCCTGTTTTTTCATATTGTTTGTATTTTGTGTTGCCATTTGGGCATATTGTTGTTCTTTGTTGGTAATGTGTTCAGCAAGAACTTCTACTCTGTTTTTGTTTTTATTTAATTTAATTTTGGTTCTGTTAATATGGTTCACTTAGTTACTTTTTGTTTAGGTATGAAAGACAAATTCGTAGATATTTCAAGGTCTTGATGAGAAGTAGATTTGTCAGAGTCCTTCCTGAGTAGGTCTGTCTGCCTTGTCAGGACACTGGGATGTTGGTGGTGAGGGGAACGCCAGAGAAGCAGGCTGGCCTTGGGAATACCAGGCAGGTTGGGGGTGGGGATGGTCAGGGAAGAACTCTGGTCTCAGGTGTGCAAAAGCAAGTTGGGGGTGGGGGCATGTTGTGAGGTCTCTACAGAAGCAGACCAAAGAATTGGGTTGATCTGGATGAGAAGGATCAGGAAGCAGTGGGGGGATCTGGGCCAAGAGGATAGTCCAGAGGTCTGGAGTGCCAAGAGAAGAAGCAAGCCTGTGGCCAAGGATAGAAGGAGAATGGGATCTGGGCTATTTTCTTCTTAAATACTCTTCTTTTAAGCCTGCTTACAAGGACATTCAAACACATTACCAATTTTAACAACTACAAGACTATTTAATTTAGTGAATTCTATCCTCCAAAGATTCTGAGTAATACACACACACACACACACACACACACACACACACATACATATGCATATATTCCTCTTCCTAATGCTACTTTTCTCATTTTTACCCATTTCATATGCACAGGTATGAAAGAAAGTACCACATCTCCCAGCAACTTCAGCTGAATCATGAGAAACCTGGGGTCTTGGCCAGATCTGACACTGGAAAAAGCTCACAGAGAAAGTTTCAGATCTAGGCAGGAGACCCTGGAGACATGAGCCAATACCTGACCCTCAGGAAAGCCTATAGATAGAGCCTTCAGCCATAAGTACCAGATTGACTAAAGGAAACAGCACCTCAACACTACTCAGACAAAGTCTTCCACATAACCCTACAAAAAAGAAAATTGAACTTGAATTTGAAAAATAAGAAAAGAAAGAAAAACTCAACCAGTGAACTAACTCCAGATGAACATGTCCCATGTAGAAAGACAGTCCGAAAAATCATGATGGCTCCACAAATCATTAATCCCATTATAATGATACCTAATGAAAATAACTTGGTAGAAACACCAAAGACTTCAAAATAATTTATTACAATTATGTCCAAACAGTTCAAAAAAGATGATTAAATTCCAGGATGACATCAACAAGGAGATGAGGGAAATGTGGAAGTCAATCCAAGATATGAAAATAGAGGTAAAATTACTGAAGAAAACTCAAACTGAAATGATACAGAAACTGTAAAACTCAACAAACAAAATGAAGTAATTACAGGAAAACCTCACCAAAAAATGGGATATATAGAAACAGAGAATTAGGGAAAGAAGACAAATAGAGGAATTGGATCACTCAGTAAAGATCAATGATAAGCTTTAAAAAGAAATATGAACAGTGACATGGCACTGGCACACCATAAAAGATCTAACTTTTAGATTATGTGTATAAAAAAGGAGAATATCATAGTGAAGGCATAGAGAATATTTTCAACAAAATCATACAAGAATATTTCCCAAACCCAGAGAACATGATGCCTACTCAAGTACAAGAAGTATACAGAGCTCCAAATAGGACCAGAAAAGAAACTTCAAGGTAATTATACTAAAAATGTTAAAAACAGAATAAAAAATTGTATTAAAAGCTGCAAGAAAGGAAGTTCAAGTCACTTGTTGAGGCAGGCTCATCAAAATAACATCTCTCTTTTGGCCTTTTTAAATTAAATTTTGAAAATTTCACACATTTTGATAATATGTACACCCCTCCCCATCCACACAGCCCCAGCCACCTCCACCAGATTTCATGCATTCTATCATATATAAGGCTTATTGAGACACATTTGCATCTCTAAATGTCTCTTGGTGTGAGTGAGTCCATTCATTGGAGCCTAACTGACCTATTTAACTTCAGTTCCTTTAAGAAAACCCACTCTCCCTCTACAGGTAGTCACTGGCTATGAATAGGTAAGGCTGGGATTTCTTACCCATTTCCCCACTTCTATGCTGGGTTTTTGTCTTATCTGAGCTTGTGTTGTTCTTTTGTATGCTGTCACCATTGCTGTAAATTTATATGAGAAATTTCCCATCTGCCTGGAAAACTGTTTCCTTGTGGTTATCCACCTTCCCTGGCTTTTACAGTCTTTCCACCCTTTCTTCTACAATGATTCAACCTGAGTCTTGAATAAGAGGTTTGATATAGGTATCCACCCAGAGGCAAGTACTTTGCAGATCAAATCCAAAGATAAACAACAGGAGGGAAGACAGTTCAGTAATTAACAGTGCTAGCTTCTCCTGAAAAAGATCCAAGTTGATTTCAAAGTAGCCACAAGTTTTGCAGCTCACAGTCACCTGTAACTCCAGATTCATGGGATACTACAACCTCTTCTGGCCTCTGTAGGCATGAATACACTTCAGTGACAATATTTAGGGAGGACCCCTGGTGGGGACAGTAGATAAAACAGAGAAGTTATGGAACTAGATGATTCAGAAGAGCATTGTAAAAAGGGATTAAAACAACTTCTTGATCACCCCAATATTCCAGTCCAATCTAATTTGAAGCTAAAAACTTCTCATAATAGCAAAAGTTTTGCTGTCATAAAACCTTATTTGGGGACTAAACCCAGGCCACACATTGAGAACAGTCTCCCCCACAACTACTGCTACATGTATCCTGCACAGAGTTATGAATTATACCTGATGAAACTCTATAGGGATGATACTATTAGGCCTAGTGTGAACAAAGTAAGTATAGCCTCCCAAACCAACACCGTAAAGCACATCTGCAAGAGAAATGATTTTGCTAACAAAAACTGGTAAAGACAACACACTCATCAGAAACACAATATCAACACAGAGAACCCAGAAGTATGGAATTAAAAGGCACTGTGCTCCAGAAGAAAGCAAAGACGTGTAGCAGGACAGGCCTAAGTAAATAACCCAGAAAACCACAGCTGGCCAACGTGCAGGGAATAACAGAATGTCTCTTTATTCAATAGAAACGTTTAAGGCCAGAAGGGCCTACAAAATGTATTCCAGGTTCTAGAAGACAGCAAATATCAACCCAGACTATTATACCCAGCAAAACTCATAAAATTGATGAAGAAATGAAAATTTTCTATGATTAAAACAAATTAAAGGCTGTTATTACTACTAAAACAGCTCTACAGAGGATACTGTAAGGAATATTGGAATCTGAAAGATCACAGTGAATAAACAATTCCAGAGCAGTTAATAAAATATGGTGGGAAAACACCACAAAACAAAAAGATAGAAGGAATTAATACACATCTGTCAATAATAACGTAGAAATTTAATAGTATCAGTTCCCCAATAAAATGACACAGACAAGGATCAAATTAGAAAATAAAATCTGTCTTGTTTTTGCCCCTAAGAATTACACATCACCACTGACCACAGACATGACATAAAAACTTTTGGGAAAAGACATTCCAAGCAAATAGAACAATAAAAAAAAAGCAGGCGTAGCTTTTATAATACCTGAGGAAATGAACTTCTAACCATAACTAGTCAGAAGAGACAAGAAGGGTCACTTGACACTCACTAAAGAAACAATCCACCAAGAGGTTGCTACAATTCTAAATATACACACATCAAAATCAGGAGCACTCAATATTATAAAAGAAGTACTTTTGTAACTGAACTTATGGAATATCCACATCACAGTGATAGTGTGTGACTGTAATACCTCAGTCTCCCCAATACACAGGCCATCTAGACAAAACCAAAACAGAGAATCATGATACTTAAGAAAACATCATAAATCGAATGGACCTAACAGATATCTAGAGAACACTTCGCCCAAATATTAAAGAAAGCACATTCTTCTCAACAGCCACTTGAACTGTCTCCAAAATCAACCACATATTAGGATACAAATGAAGACTCAACAAATTGAAATGACATCCTGCATTCTATGTGAAGAAAGAGGAATAAAACTAGACATCGACAGCAATAAAAAGTACAGAAAGTACACAAACTCATGAAAACTTAACAACACACTACTGAATGAAAATGAAATAATGGAGGAAATCAAGATGGAAAAGTTAAAGTTCCTAAAATTTCATTTCAAAGAAAATGGAAACACAACAGACCAAAATATATAGTACACAATGAATTCAGTCTGCAAGAGGAAAATATATATCAGTGTCTTCCTCAAAAATCTGTGATCTCAAATTAACAACTACAGGAGGTGTCTGCTATGGGAAGTGAAAGGAAAATCAACACTCAGAAACAGTAGATGGGAAGGTATAATGAAAATCATTATTGAAAATTATGAAATAGAAATACAAAAAGTTCAAAGAATTAATGAAATGAAGAGAATGTTCTTTGAAAAGATTAAGATTGACAAGTTTTTAGCTGAATTAACCAAAAGAAAGGACCTACATTAATAAAATTAGAGATGAAGAGGAGACATTACAACAGACACTAAAGAAATTCAGAGAATTATAAGGACATAATTTAAAAATCTACATTCCACTAAACTAGAATTTTTTTTAATAGCTGAATTTCTGGATATGTATGACTTATCAAAATGAAAGTAAGATGAAGCAAACAACTTAAATAGACCCATAACAACCAATGCAAGAGAAGACATATTTTAAAATCTTTCAACTAAAATAAGTCCAGGATCAGATGGATAAAATTCAGTATTCTCTCAGATGTTCAGAGAAGAACTAATGTGAGTACTCCCCATGTTATTCTACAGAATTGAAAAAGAAGTGTCTGAGATAGCTTCAGTTGTTAACCTGACATACCTGGGAAGAGGGACACACAACTGGAGAATTTCCTCTAACAGACAGGTCTGTGGCCATGTATGTGAGGCATTCTCAGGATTATTAAGTGGGAGGTCGATCACCCTTTGGGTGGTACCACTACTGAGCCAGGTGGTTCTGGGTTCTAAAAGAAAACAGACAGAGCACAGGCCAGAAGAGCGAGCCAGTGAGCAGCATTCCCCCATGGTCTGTGCTTCAGTTGTTTCCTCCTGGCTCCTGCCCCGAGTTCCTGCCCTTGCTTCCCTCAAGGATGAGCTGTGATTAGGACTTGTAAGCCAAATAATGTCCTCCCCATGTTGGTTTTGGTCATACATAGTGTTCTATCACAGGAATAGGAACCAAACTAGAAGAGCTAGGAACGCTTGCAAATTATTTTTTATGAATCCAGTATTACCCCAATACCAAAACTGGACAAAAACACAAAATAGAGAAAATTATAGTAGAAGGCCTCTAATAAATATGTTTGCAAAATGCTCAACAAAATATGTGTGAATCAATGAATGATCACATCAAAAATATAATCTTCCATGATCAAGTTGGAGTCATCTGAGAGATACAGCCAAGATACATAAATTTATAAATGTAATCCATCAAAAACAAACTCCAAGACAGAAATCACATGATCATCTCATTAGATACAGAAAGGTCTTTGAAAAAAATCCAACATCCATGGGTGATAGAAGTCATGGAAAATCTAGAGATCCAGGAAACATAGCTCAGCATAATAAAGGCAATATACAAGCCCACAACCAACATCATACTACAAGGACAAAATTCCAGCATGAATGGGGAAAGGACTCAGGAAGCCTCACCAATATCTGAGAAACTACTTGCAACTGATGGCTGCTGGGGAACAAGAATTAGGGTCCTGAAAGGCTACCCATGCTCCAGTATAGGGTTGCACACCCATACCCATAGTAGCAACACTAAATAGAAAAAAGTGTTATGGCTGTGGTTTGAGAGAGAATGTCCCAAATCCGCTTCAAGTACAGATACTTTAGAAAGTTTAGATGCTTGGTCCCCAAGTTGGTGGCACTATTTGGGAGGGTTATGGAACCTCTAGGAAGTGTGGCCTCTGCTACAGAAATCATATCACTGGGAGCAGGCGTGGGGGCTTTGAGAGTTCAAAGCCATACTTACTTCCAGTCAGTTTTTCTTTTCTGGTTACTGGGATGTCTGAAGATGTGAGTCCTCACCTTTCTGCTTCAGCTACCTTTGCCATCATGCCACCCCACCATGATGGACACTTGTCCCTCTGGAACTGTAAACCAAACAAACTCCTCTCTAAGTTGCCTTGGTCATGGTATTTTATCACAGAAACAGAAAAGCAACTGATACAGATATTTTGAAAGAGAGAGAGAGAGAGAGAGAACATGAAATAGTGGGGAAAAGAGAAGTAGTGGGAAGATAGGAGATGAATTGCAGGGGAAGCAATGGGGTGTGAATTTTATCCCAAAACATTATATGCATGAGTGAATATTAAATGAAATGTTAAAAAGAAATAACCATAAGTCATTAAAATTCTATCATGTATGGAATAAAACTGAGTGTTCACTTATAATAAAAAATATTTTCTTAAAGATCAGAAATCAAATAACTACATTACCTTGATATGGTAAAGATCACATTAAAAATGAATTACATGATCTAAAAAATGCCTTTAAAAACTATACACAAGAAAATATAAAATATTGTGAAAGATTTATTCTATATAATTTGAAATTCCCACTGATTTCTTAGAAAGCTTTCATGTTGAAAGAGCCAGTTTTCTTATGTTATTAGTTCAATAAGTGAAATAAATCCTCAAACTAAGCTTTTATTGGAACCTGGAAAGCAGCTCCTAAAACAAGTATGAGAGAGCATGCAAGCCAGGAAGCATTAAGAGCATTTCAAAGAAAAAGATTTGCATGGCATGCTGCCGAAACTATAACATCTCAAAATATGATTATATTGTATGAAATAATTTATTAGTTTAAGTAACAACAAGAATACATAGATTTTAGCTCTCAGTATCACTGATGTCTTAATCAAAATAGACTTGGCTAAATGCCCATTAGGGATGGCTCCTAGTGATAGAATCCATCTGCAATCTAGTTACTGCTGCTACTATTTGTCAAAAGGAGTGCCCAAAAGCCCAAGATACCAAGCTTCCCATCATGCCCGCACCAACATAGAAATGATATGATACAACCCCTCATATGAGGATCAAGGCTTAAGTATGAGGCTTACTACACATTCATGCCTGACTCACTTCAGAACAGTAGTTCATGTGTATTACTGCTGTACGTTGCCCAACGTTTGAGCATAGAAGCTACAAAGCAAGGAAGGATGGATTAATTTGTGGTGGATCTTGGGAAGATGAGCTTCAGAATTCAAGGAAAAGAAATATGGAGAAAGGATTGCATGACTTAGAATATCCATCAAGAAAATGTTGATTATTGCTCTGTCGTTGATTAGGTGCCTTAGGGCATAAAATAAAAAAATAGAAAATAAGGAATGGAAGAACCAAACTAATTTCAGTGATATATATATCCCATAATGGAAAACAAAGTGTCTAATTTTTTGAGAAATATTGTGTAGGTAAGGAATTCTTTAGCAAAAGAATGGCACAAAAAGTAGAAAAATGTAGCACTGTGGAGAAGCAAAAATCTGTAAACCAAAAAAAGAGAAGCCTCAGATTTCAAAAAGATATTTCTAACACACAGATGAAGAATTTATGTGAGAACATATTTTAGTATTGTCAACAAATCTATGAAAGACCTTGGTACTTACAAAAGATAAATAAAATGGAAAAACCCAAAGGGAAAAACTTATTGTCCATTTGCAATGGAAATATATATTCTATCTTACTAATAATTGGGTGAAATAAATGTAAACAGGCTGCATTTCCTAGTCACTTGATTAACAAACACTTAAATGTCTGAATCTTAATGAGCACTGGCAGTATACAATGAAATGGGAATACACAAACACTGCTGGTTGGAGAGTGGAAGGTGCTAGTCATCTGGAGACATTTGTCATTGTTTATTAAGTCTGGAGATGTAAATTCTCAATGGAATAATTTCCCACACATATGTGCATATAGAAAATGCATATATACCCAACTATAAAGCAAAAAAACGAAAACTATTAACATGAATAATCAGAAAAGTTGGTTTTGAATCAAATAAAAACTCACTTCATAATGATTTAATAAAAATTATATAAAGATCTAAGTCATGTAAATGATTTTATAAATACATAAATGTGCTATTTCTGTTTAAAATACACAGAAATAAAACAAAATGGTGAGCATATCACAATGTGTAGAACATATTTGGGAGAGTATTGAATTCCAAGAGGAATAGCAAAAGAGTCTCAACTATATCTTTAATGCTTTGCTTTTTCAACTGAGTGAAATTAATGTTGATACCTATTGTCAGTACATTTTTATCCTTCTAAATAACTTACCCTACATTAGAAGAATGATGCTTGTTATAGTTTGATGTGCTTTGTTCAGATTCAGAATTAATCAAGTGGCTCTCAATGATGTTCAGAATCATGAGCCATATTAATTTAGCCTAATTATTTTTCACATCTTGCCTTAAATCGACATGTACAATACTTTGGAAGAACTAAAATAGGCAATTCAACCAAGTTCAAGAACCTATCAATCAAGTTAGTGCTAAGGGACCTTTTATCTCAGAGGATGCTGCTGTCTGAACAACCCTAGACTTCTTAGTAGTTCTTGCCTGAATGACAGTGCCACCCCTAAAGTCTGGATGTTTGTCTTGCAAATTCAAATATCTGCTAGCCAACCCATCCAAATTTAAGGGAACTCTTGTGGGTCTGGACACATTATTTAAACTCACAAAGACATATGAAAAACTCAGAAACTTCGTCAATTTAATACTTAGTTACACAAATGTGTAAATATAACGTCAGATCATTGTGTTGTCTATGATGAAGGAAGCAAAGCTATAGCCAATTCTTTTTTGCAGGAAAAGTTAGCTGGGAATGGAGTTAGGGCATTGCTAACATGTGCTCTACTAATGAGATACAGGTTCAGCCCTAACTCCAAGTTCCTGTGGATCATTCATTATTTTAAATGAGAAAAAGAATTCAGGATCTCCAAAATTTCTGTTTTTCTACACAAAGATAAGATTGACTTTGATTTTAATGTAATAAGGCAGTTAGTTGTTCTGAAGCCCATTTCATGGTATCAACTATTGTCATGAGTGTAGTATGTCAGAAACATGAACACATTTGCCTTTCCACAATGTTAACATTTATTGAATATCTATAAATTTATAAGGCACAATCATTTCAGCAGTAGTTTAGCCAGATACTACTGCTTTCCTTGATAAACCTGGCTGTATAGAAAAGTCATGTTTTTGTTCCTGTCTTAATTACTAATATTAACTCTAGGATCACATATTACAGTTATAGCTTAAATGTGTATATCTATATGTCTATCTATAATCTATCTATCATCTATCTTTCTATCATCTATTTATCTCTCTATCATTCTATCTATTTGTCATCTATCTATCTATCTATCTATCTGTCTGTCTGTCTGTCTGTCTGTCTATCATCTTTCTGTAGTCAAAGTATGTCAAAGAGTTTCACAGAGGCCTAAGGTTAAAACAGGAAACTGATTGGGATACAGGAGTCTCTGAAGTGATAATAAACTAAACTGAGTTTTTGATGGAGTTCTTGCTGGGTTCTTGTGGGAGAAACTGATGTTACAGAGTCAGAGTTGACATTCAGAGTTGAATTCAGCTAGACAGATTAAAGGGCAAGATGCTGTCTGTTCATGTGCTCCTACACTTCCAATTTGGCTAAATGAATTTATAGATTGGCACTCTTTCTACTCCTAGGAATTATTCCTTTATCATTCTGTCATGTAGTTAGTTGGTGTCTCCTGATTAGCTGGTTCCTCCAATGGGCAGGGCCTGACACAGAGTGGGAACTAGGAAGGGAAGCTGGAAGCTATCTTGAGACGGAAACCAGGAGCCTCCTGTAGAGTGTGATGGTATAGGAGACTCACAGCCAGCGCAGCAACTCAAAGACAGAATGGACTGACTCTCTGTGGATCTGGGGCAAGATCACTGGCCCCAGAAGCAAGAGCAGATGCTAGCAGGGCTATGGTGTGGAATGGTTTGATAAGGTGGGCTCTGAGTTGGGGCTGCGCGGGGCTAGGCACTGGGTACTCATTCCTTTGTAAGTTAATAAACTCACATAAAAGATATTATATGGTTTGTCTGATCATGCAAGAGACCCAGAGAGAATTGAGGCCACAGAATTGGCGTAGTGTGACAGGATATGATGAAACAGGATGAGTTTTAGAAGAGCACTAATGACAGTGCTTGTGTGGTTTTTGATTCTGTGGTTTTGCCTGTGTGGTTACTAAAAACAGGCCAGCCATGCAAAAGCAGGGGCAACAGCTATGTTGTAAATGTGGGGATATGTTGTGGGTATGTGAAGATTTGTTAAAAGTTACACAAAAGTTAGAAAATCTTTTACGTTCTCTAGACTCAAAGGAAGTGACTGGAGAAAGAGAGCAGCTACTTTGCATCATAAATATATGCCCCATGCAGGAGAAGCTGAAAAGGCTGCACTAGAAGGCCCAGTTACAGAACTGGGGAGAGAAAAAAGGTGACACACTTTAACTTGTGTAAAGTCCAAGGACTCAGAGAAAAAGATAGATAATAGTAAAAAGGAAAAAAAAAGCTAACTGTAGTATAGCTAGGAAATATTCCATGCTAGAACTGTTAAAACTAGGAAAAACTTACAAGCAAGCAAGCGGAGAGCCCCTGACCACCTGGCTTGTGAGAGTATGGGACATGGGAGCAAAAGACTTCAGTTTAAGTCCTTCAGAAGATTCACAGCTGAGTTATATAACCACCCATCTGTTCTACAATATAGGCTGTTCAACCAAGGCAAATGCAGGGGGAAACAGTCCTTAATGGGATGGCTGGTTGAAGGCATTAAAGATACATGGTTGTAACCAAGGGAGACTAACATGATTAGCAGGAGCTGGAGGACTATAAAGGAGAGGCAGGCATTACTGAGAGAACTAGGTATGAGAAAAGCAATATATAATGTCCAGTTCACTGGGCCAGATGAGACTGTGTTCACCAGAGATATGAAAGAAAGCTTAATTCAATAGGGACCTCGAGAATGGTATGGGGCTTTAATGGCTTTATTAAGCCCTTTTATGGGACAGGATCTTTGTAAAGTGAGAGAGGCTTTGGAAAATCTAAATGATTCTGACCAGCATGTAAAACACATCTGTGAAATAGCAGAACACCCAATTAGAGAGATAAAAAAGACCAGATAGAGGAAATGGTTCACTTAGGTTACTAGAAGACAAATGTGTCAAGACTTATGTCAAGCCCAAATCCCCAGAGAAAAAAAATTATAGGAAACCAAATTCAGTACTAAGGTGTTTCTGGAAGGCTTTAAAACCAGAAGAACAGTTTACAAAGGACATTTGAAGGATAACAACTGTGCAAGGGTTGGTTAAGAATCCCTGAGGATTAAATAAGATGCATTTCTCTTTTGATAAAGGCTATACTAGTGGTGGAAACAAGTTTTCCAATCAAGTTCTCCCCCAGCAACCTGGTATGGTCAATAGGAAGATGACAGATATGTCTACAGTCAGGAGGTAGACCCAGAGCCTGTCTGACTCAGGGAAAAAACAAGGGCACTGGGAACAGGAGAAGCCCCCTGCCTCCTTAACCCACTGCAGGGTCAGACAAATGGGGCCAATACCTATAAGTATATCAAAAATAAAAGAATCAAAAGAGGTGACTAAAAATGGTAGTGAGTTAACCAAATTAATGCCTCATATCCATGCTATGGTACCTTACAAAGACCTATAGAGAAAACAGTTAATATGAATGGACCAAACCTTTCCATGCTTTATGAGACCTTGTCTGTGAGTGATTTGATATATAATGTGAATGTTCGAGTGTTTTACAGATGTGAAACCCATTTGAAAGATACCTGAAGAAGCAAAGGCCAGCTATAGACAACTGTTAAGAAAATCTACAGTACTAGGGGTGCATTGCCCCGCTATGAGCTGTTGGGCAGAGAGACCTCGTAGAGGTCCACCAATTCACCAAGGCTATTGCCACTAATGTCAGTTGTGCACTAGAAAGGTCAGTAAGGTCATGTTGCTGAGGACACTACATGTTGTAAGTGTGGGAGAAGAAGACATGGAACCGAGCCTAAGCCAAAAACTCCATGCCACTGGATGGAAGACATTCATATTACCAGAGGGCTCTATACAGATGGTAGGGGAATAAAGGATCCCCCTTAAGTCTACTCAACAATAGACCCCGTGTGCTGCACACTATGGACATGCCAATCAATACCTGCAAGTGCAATAATGGCTTGACCACATACGTACAACTGACAAATTTCTAATTGGATAAGGCCCACTCCTAGGGGTGGAACACACATCTGGTGCTGTAGACCAGCCCAACGCCTTCTGTTGAGAAAGACTACAGGCCCTGGTGGAGAAGCCATCATAAGTATATTGTTTAATGACTACAGTACACCTACTGGGATATCATCTAGGCATTTGTATTTACATTCATGCTTGTTTAAATGTGTCTACTTCCTTCCATTTGTCTTTATAGTAGGAAAAAACACCACTGAGATAGATCAGTGGACACAGCCTAAAGACGACTAATGGAGAAGCCCAAGAAGTAACTATCTTGCCATGATACAAGAGAGATCGCCCTGCATCTATCACCCCCTCCAAGGTTCAGGGAATTTAGCAGAAGATGGACAGGAAGATTGTAAGAGCGGAGGAAAGGGGTGGAGTGTCTCCCGATTGGCTGGTTCCTCCAATAGGCGGGGCCTGACATGGAGCGAGAACTAGGAAGGGAAGCCGAGAGCCATCTTGGGATGAAAGCCAGGAGCCGCCAGTATAGCATGATGGTGTAGGAAACTCGCAGCCAGTGCATCAACTCAAAGACAGAATGGACTGACTCCCTGTGGACCTGGGTCAAGATAGCTGGCCCTGGAGGCATGAGCGAATGCTAGCAGGGCTATGGGCGTGGTACGGTCTGATAAGGTGGGCTCTGAGTCATGGCTGTGTGGGGCTAGGCACAGGGTACTCATTCCTTTGTAAGTTAATAAACTCACATAAAATATATTATATGGTTTGTCTGATTGCGCAGGAGACCCAGAGAGAATTCAGGCCACAGTTGGATACAGAGAGATGGGGTCATTTACATGCCCACCCAGGTATAGATCATCCTCCACTCTCAAAACGCAGTTAAAAGCCATTTGTAAAATAGAATCTCCCAGAGAAAGGCACAGTCTGAAAAAACCTCTGTTTTATAAGGTCCAGAGTAACTTAAGGTAGGGCATGGCCTGATCTCAATAATGACTATCTTCTATGTCTCTAAAAATATAAGGCATAGCATTAACTGGGTTAAAGCATGAAGTGGCTAGGTTGTGATGATTTGCACTTTCCTCATTCCATGCCAGCAACTGCAAGTTTTCCTACTACATTTAACACAGCAGGAGTTTCCTATATTCAATTCTTCTTTATATAACTTTCATATAAAATTGCAATCATTTGCTAGCACTATTTATAAAGATCTATTTCTCCAAAAGAATATTCAATCTTACTATCCTAAATCATTAAGAAATCTAATAATGACATAGACATACACTCACCTCAAATTGCATTTTGCTGTCAATTCCACCATTATATCTCATGCAACATTCAACAGTGTCTTACATAATGCACTTACCAAAATTATCATTCAGATGCTATTTCTACCAGTGATGAATAAAGCCCATGAAATAATTATGTGCTTTCTGTAAACTCCAAGAGACAATAATTAACTTCTTGTAGGGGATAGTCAACTACAAAATAAGTGTTTTGCAGAAGTCAGGTATCATAGCAATACGTGACACTATTTATTTGGTGCTTGCTCAATTTCACTGTATAAATGACATTTCTCTAATATCATTTAGTGAACAGATGTCCAGCTACTCTGGCATTTGACATTTGGCTAACATTGAATTTTAAGAGCATTTCTTCTATGTACAAATAATTCAACATAAATAAATTATCTTAAGGACAGAAAACACAACAAAACTCAAGGCTGGAACATTAGGCATTAGTGATGGCAGTGATATTTTAAGAACAGCTTTACATAGAGGATTGCAGTAGGGCCAGTTTTAGCCTCATGCTCCCAGTTTAGGCATAAGAAACACCAGGTTCCAGTCCAGTATCACCAGATCTAGAAATGGAGACTCAAGAAATACAGCTTAAGGTTGGGTGTGGTATGCATGCTTTTAATACCAGGGCTTGGGAAGCAGAGGCAGACAATTCTGTGAATTCAAGAACAATCTGGTTTATATGAGCTCCAGGTCATCTGGACGCACAGGGAAATGCTATTTCAAAAAACCAAACAAAAAAGGAAAGATATCTTAAATACAAATATATGTAGAATCAGAATGATCAATAAATGCCTGGATGGGTCTTCAGGCTTTTGCTTTAGAGTTTGGGAGTTCATATATGAGCTCTCTTCAGTGTCAAGACAGACTATATGAAGTATGCATAACCTGGGGCCCTGGATCTTGTGAACTGTCATGAGAAACGAGGCACTGATGTGGATTTAGAGAAGATGCTCTCATTTGGATGAAGGAGGATACTTACAACTGGTCCTTATTCACTTAGAAATGCTTAGAAATCAAATGAGGACATACATTATCAGAGGGGAAGGTCTGGTTGTGAAGATGGAAATTTAATGAGTTGCTGAGTTGGGCACAGTGGTGCATTACTGAGGTCTCAGCTAGTCCAAGAGCTGAGGCAAGAAGATCAACTGGTTCAAGGTGTACCAGGGATTTATAGTAAATTCATGCCAGCTGGAAATTATATAGCAAATCCCAGTGTCAATTTTAAAAAAGAAAGAAAATTATAACTTTGAGTGGCTGCTGCTAATGTATCTCATAAGACTTTATATATGACTAGATCTCCTTCGCTTTTGGTAAGATGTATTAAGATACACAGTGAAAGGCTCCATACTGATTCCTGAAAATATCCAATCTATCCCACCATCCAGAAACACCTTCCCCTAAAGCCCTGAGCAAGCTTGAGTGTGAAATTCTTCACAGTGTACTCTTACTGAAGCACACCTTGGATGCTAATGTATGCACTATACCAAACTGCAAAGTGAAATAAAACCAACTTGCTCAACTATAGAGTAATTCTAGTGGCCTTTAGTTATAAGAAAAAGATAAGAGCAATAATTCATTCCTTGGTTACACAAATTCATATTTTCTAAAATGTACTTCTTTCATTTAATTTTTAATGAATAAATTAATAAGTATAAATTTTATTTGAGATTTACTAAGGATTCATTTCACAAGTAAAGATCATTATTAATGTATTCAATCATATATTGTTTTCAATTATTTTCACTCATTTTAAAAGTTATGTTTTAGCAGCAGTCCTCCTTTCTAAAGCATTATAAACAAAATGTACACTCCCTTATACTTGTATAAAACTTTAAAATATAACTTAGTAAGATTGGTACTAAAGAATTAAGTCTAGACCTAGGTTCATTTGCATAGTTCCAGCTATTTTGGAAGCTGAGGCCAGAGGTTGCAAGATCATGTTAAAATTGGGTACTATAGAGATAACTCATCTCAAAAAATGCAGATATGACTGGAGAAAAAGCAAAAACATTCTAAGCATTTTCTTAATCTATGCATTCCCTTTAATATTGTGATAAAATAATAGGAATTTGATCTTTGTGCTTCTTACAGTATCATGGTTTCATATTCTCTCATCTCAATTAATTCCTTTTCCTGCTTTGTTTCCTCCAAATAATTTATAATTTATTTCTTCTCTGTTCTCTCTCTCTCTCTCTCTGTCTCTCTCTCTCTCTCTCGTTTCATTGTGTGTGCCCTTCTGTGCAGTTGGCTCATACATGTGTTTTTGTGCATGAAATGCCAAAATTCAATGCTGAGTGTCTTCCAGAAATGCTTCTTCACATTATTGTTGTTGTTGTTAATATTATTATTATTATTATTATTATTATTATTATTTATTTTGAGACACAGTCTCTCACTGAACCTGGAGCTCATTGATTAGCTGGACTGCCTGGCCAGCAGGCCCTCAAGATTTTCCTGTCTCCACTTTTCCAGTACTGAGATTACAGGTATATACCTCCACAGTGAAATGTTTTGCATTGGTGCTGTGGTTCAAATGCAGATCCAATTGCTGGCACAGCAGGCATTTACCATGGAATCCATTTCCTCTATCCGATTGGTCTGTTCTTCATCTTAGTTTTTATTGATCATTCTTCCCTCTATTTTCTGGATACATGGTCAGCATTATTCATACTCTACAGGACTTTAATTACCTAACAGTATCCCTTTACTTGCTTATTTTACCATCTTCCTCTCACAAATGAATGAGCTGGGCGTGGTGGCACACACCTTTAATCTCAGCACTTGGGAGGCAGAGGCAGTGTTATCTTTGTGAGTTCGAGGCCAGCCTGGTTTACACAGTGAGTTCCAAGAAAACTGGGACTACAAGGAGACCCTGTCTCAAAACAAAAAAAAAAAAAAAAAAAAAAAAAAAAAAAAAAAAAAACCAAAAAACAAAGAAACAAAAAACTCACCTATACTATTTAACCAAATTTCAATCTGTAAGAGGGAAACAACGGATGTTTACTGAAGTTATGGATGCATTTCCTATAACTGTTCAGGGTTTCCAGAAACCACACCATAGAGGAAGTTATGAGCCTGGAAAAAACCTAGCTTCTCTACTTAGTCAATACTATTGTTAAACAATTACTGAGCATAGGAGAGGGACTAGCTCCTCACTTTTGAAAGTGTAAGACAAGCTATAGAGCATAAAAAGAAAAATAATGTCTGTCACTTGACTGAAAAAGATAAGCCTTTATTGATGCCAAATCGTGATTTAAAGAGTGTGACCTATGATTTTGCAAGAGCAGTAAACACTTTACAAACAGTGCCACAAGGCATTTTTACAGGCTGTGGAGCACTACCTCTGCAGCAGATAGGATGGAACAGAAGCTCAGCAGCGGCCAGGTAAGTGCAGGACAGACTAGGGAAGAGATAGAGTAAGTGCTGCAGGTAAAAGCCTTCCCTGCTCCTCTTGGGTACAAATCACATGAGCCCCTGTCATGTGGCTTCAGCCTGAGGCTTCTCTGCTCCAGTTTCTCTGACCCCCATAAATATTTGCTGAATTCGTCAGACAAATGACCTTTAAGCTCTGACCAGGGTGCTCACCCTATAACCTGCCTCTTAGGAATATTTTCCTCCATGAAGAAGTTTTGTTTCATCTTCTGAATTGCCTTAGGGTGCCTGCTAGCAGCTTTTAGTCCATTGTTTTAGCCAGTAACTCTTATTGGGCCTCAGGTGAGGCATTCTATTTTTCATTGGCATTGCTCTTTTGAAGATTTATTATACTGAATACACATTACTTCTTTTTAACTTTATTTTAATATACATGAAGGAGTACTTCATTGATGATCCAAACCACAAGGAACTATGCAATAATATTTAAATACTTAGCTCAAAATATCACTGTGTCCTTCTCAAATTGATCTCTCCTTCCATCACAGAGGTTCTTTTGGGCACAAATGACTGCATTCTAATTATCACACACCTCTGGAAACATGTCTGCATATTGATAAGTGACACTGCTATAAAAACTAAATTCTTTCTCACTTTTGTTTGCCTCCTGAAGCTTTTCATTCCAATTCCATTTTACTATCAAAACCTAGCATCACACCCCCTAGACTATCATAGCAACTTTCTAACGTCAGCGTCAACAAGTGCCATCTTGTTCCAAGAAATTTGGACATGAATAGCCTCAGGATTCTCCACCTTCTCCTATTCATCATGCCTAAAAACAACTTCTTGTGGAATGTTTTCATTCATAGCTCACAGAACCTTTCAATGCTAATATATAT